>NC_085136.1:235463541-235492862 GCF_035046485.1 Aedes albopictus | reverse complement strand
CTAGATGCGTGCATTTTTCATGGTGCGTGTACTCAGTACATGACGCGACCGCTCCCGGGTTAACCTTAGTAAGGTCTTGGGGTCTGTTTTGACCTTTTTCAAATTTCAATTCTCTGTAGCTTTTGTTTGGCAAATGTTAGCTATCTGAAATTATTTTTTTGTGGAAATAAACCTTTCTCAAAAATCAAAAGCATTAAACGACCTTTAGGAGCGCTCCCATAAAAAAAGTTACAAATGAGGGGGTTAGAGGCAGAGGGGTGTAAGTGACCAAAAATTCAAAATTGAGATAAATATCGTACGTGATTCTACGAGATCAGCTTTGCTTGTTGCCAAAGACCCGTAATTTTTAAAAATGTTTGAGCATGTTAAAACATTTATTGAAAATATGACGCTTAACCGTTGAGGAGATTTGCTTGGAGGCAAAGGGGTGTAAGTAATTAGTTATATTTACATGAAGTATTGAATCAATTTTTTTATGATTTAATGTACATCTATGATCTCGTTGAATATGGTTTTAATCACACAGATAAAAATAATGAGATTTACACGTCATGTAAACTTCATTTTTGTCATGTAAATTTAGTGTTATGATGGTTTACATGATATATCATGTAATTACTTTTACATGATATGTCATGTAAACTTCTGTGATATCCCACGCTCCAATCATGTGCATCATATGTCAGAGAATTTTACACTCTTTTTTCGATCTGTGCATGCCTTATGTCATGGACCCACGACGCACTTGGCGAATGTGTTCTTAAAAATGTTGAAATTGCATTGAACCTGTTGTTCCAATATAACTGCTCAACATTGTTTCAATCAATTTAAATTCTCAAGGTAATAATGGCAGTGATGGTGTTCTACTAGTTCGAGTCTTACTGGGAGGAGCAGTAACCTTTTCGTCATTTGCCCTTCTCATTATCCATTTCTCACTCACGCCAGTATTTGCGAAGTCTAGTTTTTGGAATAAGGTAAAACTTTCACTCGACTGGCTTAGCCGCAAACATTGATAGTAAATTAATTGACTGATATTTTTGCTGAACTTTTTCACACAAAAATGTGACAATATCACCTTCTTTTAGTTGCTCATCGTGAGTACGAATGACGATATTTTTTTTATCTGTATTAACGAGATTTTTAACCCTAGGCTAGTTCATCTCGGGACCCACGCTTTACTTCCCTTCCGAAGGAAGAACCCACATTTTGTGAGTATGTCGGGAGTGGGATTCGATCCCAGGTCCTCGGCGTGATAGTCAAGTGTTCTAACCATCACACCAGGTCCGCTCCACGAATGACGATAATGTACCAATTAAGATTACAACACTGCATTTTATTCACAATTGTTCATTCCAAAATTTAGAATTTTATAACGATCGTGAAGATCAGAAATAGGTTATCAATTTGATTACCAAAAGTTTGTACAGTCTCACGAATTCAAGCGGTGCTTTGCTAACTATCCGTCGTTTCGGCTGTGTTTGGCAGTCTTCTTCTAGGGAAAATTAGGTCTATTTCTCCTAAAAGAAGGCTGCCTAACACGGATGAAACGAAGGGCAGTTAACAAATTAACGTTTGAAATCGTGAGACGTCCAAACTCCAAAATTTAGTACATACTCGTTGGAAACCACTGTCAGGGACGAGTTTACATACGCAGTATTACACTAGAAGTGCATCATTACGTCGTATATGGTGTCATTGAGGCTCTGTTTTAGAATCCGTATGATAAATAATTAGATTTTAAATCGCATTGTTGACGATTTCCATAATTAGGAAGGATCAAACATGTATTAGTAGCGCACGGCAACCTATTTATACATTTAATAATGAGTTTCTGTCTGTCTGTATTACCCTTATAGACTCGCAAATATCTGAAACGATCGGCGTGAACATTTACTTCTCTATGGGGAACTTCTCTATGGAGCTGTATGTCAAAAAACCGCACAGCCGGTTTACTATAATTTTTATCTTTTTTAATATATCAGGTTGAAATGTATTTTTATTTACATTTAAAAATAAAATAAACTTACATTTTTGAAAATAATGTAGATCCTTACTGACGTAACAATGATCCGACAAAACGGTCACTAAGGTTTTGTGTTTGTGTATTTTAAAAAATGTTACGCTAGACCCATCACGATAGTGCAGTGTTCGTTCAGGGAGCCTGGGTCATAATGACCCCAACATCCCACTAGGGCAACTAAGTGCTTTTTCTTAATTTGTCAATACTTCATCTGATTTTTGAATTCAAAAAAGTAATAATGCTTCCACATCATCGTGGTTGCTTGCATTATTCATTTAAAATGAAATTAAACATTTTAGGGACAATTTTATTCATAGTAATACTTGAGTCTACATGTAGAGTATATGGCCTATTGAGAACTTGTTTGATGCCAAAGGGGTGTAAGTCAACAGTTTGGTGGTAAAGGGGTGTAAGTACAGAGAACAGACATCCAAGTCCAGTTCCGAAACTGTGTAAGGAATTTAACGGCCATTTGAAATCGGCAACACAAGTGGCAATACCGTGGCGCTGCAATCGGTTAATTTCTCATACTAATTAAATTCACCACTTGACATGTTTCAATTCACCACTGACTGTGGCAATATGGTGTTTGGCGGCGTTAATGATGTCATCGTATATTGGTTTGCAACCTTACTCAAGTGAAGATTCAAATCCTTACACAACTTTCTGATTGAAATTTGTTCTAGCCTGGATGTCTGTTCTCTGTGGTGTAAGTGACACTAACCCAAAAAATCAAATTTTCCTATCTGCAGAAAAAAAGCGTATATAATGTCTGTTTCCATCTCAGATGGTGAATTTACTTGATAGTAGAGTGTTCGGGGCGAATCTAAAATTTCTCGAATATTGTTGATTTTTTTTATAAGATGTCAAAGTTTTTGTTCATTATCTCAAAATAAGGTTTTGGTCACTTACACCCCTCTGCTTCTGACCCTCTCAAATAAGACTCAGGGGGTCGTTTTTGACCCCAAACTTTGGACAGCTCGCAAAAATCAGTGGCTTATCCGGTTTTGAATTTCTTTAGCTCAAATGAAGGGGCACAAATCTAGTTTACAAAACCACCGGAGAAATTCGGATTTGGCCACTGTGGTCCCTGCTTCAACTGAAAAATGCCGCTTTAGAGACCCTAACTTTGGCAAGCTTAACTTTTGCAACCAAACAAGTAATCAGGACCGTTCAAGAATTGTTGGGACTTTGATTATAGACATATATATATTGCCTAATTATTGAAAACCGGTTCCAGAAATCCGGAACATCCAAAAATTTAGTATTCTTCGTTGCTATGTGCTTGAAAATCTACAAATGTTATTCACTTTATGCATTTTATTCCACAACTTCTCTGAACACTTCTCTAAAATGAGGAACATATGGCTTAGGACCATTTTCGAATGGATCTGGTAAGGCCTGGTCAATGTGGAACGGGTTAAAGGGATCCCGGAAGGTGGTCAATTGGGTAACGACAATGAACTTCGTACCATCGTGGATTTTCATGTCCGTTATTCTTGTGATACACAAATAAATTGATTTTCATCTTCTTCTTCTTCTTTACGTTACGTCCCTACTGAAAAAGGCCTGATTCTCAGCTTTTATGAGCACTTCCACAGGTATTTACTGAGAGCTTTGTCTGTCAATGATTATTTTATATGTGTATATCGTGTGGCAGGCACGAAGATACTAAATGCCCTAGGAAGCCAAGGAAATTTCCTTTACGAAAAATTCCTAGACCAAGCGAAAATCGAACCCGTCGCCTTCAGCATGGTTATAGGGGCCCCGAAGCTAAGGTTCTACGTGGTCACCGGAGTGATCCGAAAATTCCTCTAGAAGTCCCAACGAGAATTCCTTTAAAAAAACCTACCTGAAGATCTTCAAGCAGTTCCGCTGGAATCTTCTTTAGAAGCTCCACTTGAAATTTCTCTAAGAATTTGTCTGAAAATTCCGCTAAGAATTTCACCAGACATCTAAAAGTTCCACCGAAAATTTCGTCGATAATTTGTTGGGAATTCCACTCGCAAATCCAACGGCAATTCTTCTAGGAGTTTAAAAAACAATTTCTCTATGAGGGCCACAGAGAATTCTGACAGGAGTTTCAACGGAAATTCCAGTAAGAGTTCCACTGGGAATTACCCTCGAGGTTCCACCGGAAAATTCTTCTAGCATCACCACCAGGAATTCTTCTAAGAGTTCCACATAGACATCTTCTGGGATTACAACCGGGAAATAATGTTTGGATTTCACCCAAAATTACTCTAGGAGTCACCGATTATTCCTCAAGGTGTTTCACTGGGATCTCCGCTGGAAATTCCTGAGGGAGTTCCACCGGGATTTTTTCTAGCACTTCCACCAGGAATTCCTTTCGGTGTTGCAAATATGAATATACATTTTTATCAGTATTCTCACAACAAAAAATTATTGTAGATGTAGCAATCTCACTATGAGAGCGCACTGACTGGAAATGAACTCGAAAACTGTTTTATTTTATTTAAAAAATACAAAGATGGAGAAATGACGAGGTTTCATTCCTGTTGGAGAAAGGATTGCTCAACTTCAGCGGGCTTTTCAGTGACAAGTATGTTACTTCTCTATTATTCTCTATATTCATAGGGAAATCCTTTGAGAGTTCCACCGCAAATTTCCTCTAGAAAATACACTTAGAAGTTTCGTCAGGAATTTTTTTGAAAGTTTATTTCAATAGGTAAATCCAACGGAAGCTAACGATCCCTCCGCATCTGGTGGCAGGAATGAGAACCCTATGAAAAACGGGGCTCCGCCAAAATTTAACATGGCGCAGCATAGGCAAACTGCACTTTTTTCACTTTTTCATATCGAATTCCGCATCGTAGAGAAACAAACGAGCACTTTTTGGAAAGAAAATTTAATTCTCTTTCAGATGCGCCTAGATCCGGTAGGTACTTACGAACAATTTATGTGATTAATTTGAGGAGCTCTTGCTATGCCTCCGGCGGGCGATCTTCCGGATTTTTTGTTAGCTGGCCAATCCGGTATCTGTCGGCATGGGCATCAAGAAATAATGGAAGCCATTGCAAATGGAAAATAGCAACTTCTAGAGCCAAGAATGAGTAAAATTTGACGACAAAAAATTGACCTTTTTATGTAAACAAACGATTTTCTCCTCATCTCACCAAGCGCCTCTACAATTGGGGGTAATCTGGATTAGCCTATGGGGATATTGTCGGGCCGCCACCAAACCGGACTTCGCACAATCAAGTCGCGACGCGACCCAACTCGCGACGTTTTTTAATCATGTCAAAAGTAGTGCGCATCCTTCCCGTTGTTGTCAGTAACACAGCGCACTAGATGCGAAACAGTTGCGACACTTGTGGACCAAGAAAATTGCAATTTTTGATTGAATGTCGGTCTTGATTCCAACTGGATAGACAATACTTCTCGAAGTTCTAACGTATAATCACAGAGAACAGACGTCTATCTTCGCTTTCTGCCTTGTGTAAAACTTTGTAACGGTCATATCAGAGAATGTGGTTATGCTCCCGTTGCGCGGCGCTAGCGTCTCATCACTTACATTGTTGTGTTGTCAAATTTGTTTTCAGTGCTCGCCGTTTTTGGCCGTTTGGCGCTCGTGTCGCTTTGTGGGCTAGTGTATTTTAACGATGAGCACTGCCATCGTGGGGTCAAACCGACTTTAAGTGTGGGGCAGTCCCCGTTGGTGGCGTTGAGGTACACTTTAATCCTTTACACACGATATCGACGTATTCTTGTTCGAGCTTAAATGTCTGTTCTCTGTGGTATAATGATGTACGATTCCCAATGGAAAGTCCTAACGGGAGTACCGCCGCGAATACTGATGGGAATTTTGCAGGAAATTCTTTTCAAAGCACCATCGAATAATCCTCTTGCAGCTCTACCTACCCGGAATTCTTTAAGAAGATCTAAAACAGTTCCGCCGATTATTCCACTAGAAGTTCATCCGGAAAACATTGTATAAGTTGGACAAAATTTTTTTAGAAGTTTCGCCAGTGAATACTTTAGGAGTTCCACCGTACATTCGAACAGGAGTTCCATATGGAGTGTCTCTATAAGCACAGAGAACAGACATTTAAGCTCGAACAAAAATACCTCAAAATCGTGTGTAAAGGATTTAAGTGCACCTCAACCTCAAAAACCCCACATAAAAAGTCGATTTGACCCCACGATGGCAGTGTTCATCGTTAAAATACACTAGCCCACAAAGCGACACGAGCGCCAAACGGCCAAAAACGGCGAGCACTGGAAAACAAAATTGACAACACAACAATGAGTGCTTGCACGCTGACGTCATCACTGTCTCCTTCTCTTTCTTTCCTTCGGCGTCGGTCCATAAAGCCGTCCTTGCCCTCAAAAAAAATTTGAGGGCAATGTTTACAAATCGTATGAGAATTCGATGAGGTTATGTTTTTGATGCAAGCCTCTATGCAAGTGATGGGACGCTAGCGCCGCGCAACGGGGGCATAACCACATACTCTGAAATGACCGTTACAAAGTTTTACACAAGTCAGAAAGCGAAGATAGACGTCTGTTCTCTGTGCTATAAGTTCCCCCTAATACTGCTCTAAAATTTCCGCAGGAAATTCAGCAAAAGTTTTCTAGGAGTTGTAGCCTTTGCTCCATGTTAAACATAAAACGAAGATCGATTAAATCAAAAGATCACCATCCAAACTGATCTAATCCAAAACACGCCTTAAAGTAGACCGACTTAAACACATAATTTGCCGACATTGTCGGATTCAAGCGTTATTCATTAACTCAATCGGCCCTGAAAACTATCTCCGAAGGTCAAGTTTCATTCGGAATCTTCGGAGAAAGTAGAGAGAGAAATGGTTGCGATCGAACGCGAAACCTAAGCGATCGGCCAGGGTATTCTTTTAGATTACCGAACTGTTTCGAAAAAGATCGCGGGACAATTCGAGTATCCGCTGGACTCGGCCGAGGTCACTTTCCCTGATCTGAGGGTCACGGCTTCAATTCAATTTCGTCCGATCCGTCAACCAGAGTAGAAGTGTCGCGATTGTGCGTGTATCGTGTCTTTGACCTTGTAAGAAAGATAGATTGTGAAAAACGTGGTGATCGTTTCTTATCTTTAATTTTATTGTTCTAGTTCCTAGTTAAGAGTAAATTCGTAGGCTGTGCGTAGTGAGTTTGTGCGTTTTCTCACCAGGAATACAGGTATGTGCTCAGTGTGTCCCGTCTCGTCTCATAATTTTGTGAAATGTGCTAATTAACTGTTGAAACAGTGAACGACCTCGTGGACTACGGCAGCGACACTCTGAACTCCACCATCGTGACGAAACTCCCGACCCACGTCACCTAGTCGGAAGGAAGCGATTCGTCACCACATCGCTTCAGGCTCAACACGGTTTCCAAGTGCCGTCTCAAGAAGGCCAGAGTCATCCCCAAGGCCACTGCAGACCACCCACCACGTGGATCCGCGATCCCACGTTCCAAATTCGCGATCCACCACCGTGGTTCCACGCTAGGACCAAGAGCGCAGACCACCGAAAAGCAGTGAACGATCGCCGACAACCACCGTTCCAGCTGCACACCAGAAACTATCGGCGTCCGGTGAGGGCGCCGCGGAGTTTTTTTTGCCGACCGAAGGTCGAGTAGTTTGATCTGGACCGCCCATCCCGTCTTTGGATGCGTCCGTGAATTTGGAGGTTGGGTGCGTGACCGAATAAAACGTGCGCACGTAGTTTGTGGATGATCCACCCAACCCTCTTTTCTATTAGCCACCCGGGTGCAAAGCCTTTCACACCACCGCTTGCCTCGTCGTGGGAAAACTTGATCATGATCATGAATGAGATCGCACACTAAACGGGAGCACAGAACAGCAAGAGATGAGATAGGTAGATTGAAAACGCACACAGTAGGGTTAGGAACACACCTAGGTAGTCGAAGGGAAGATGAACACATAAATACATGCATGTAAACCGTTTTGAATTAAAGTATTTTGTTTTTTCTTCTGGTAAATGTTATGTGTTTCAATAAATGATTGCTCGTAGTTAAGTTCCAAAAGCGACCCGTAGACGTATTATTGGAGGAAGAAACGATTTCCATGTTATCGCGTAGCGTGTCCTATTCGTTGAATGTCTTCCGAGCGGCGGAATTTGACTGTTTGAATTTTGTCTCTTCTATTGTGGTTACGCCTCTGGCGGAAAAAGATTGAAGCTGCCGATGATGATACTATGGCGTGCAACACTTGAATGTTGTGACGCTTTCAGGTATGGGTGATCTCTTACCGCTCTTTGGAGGAACAGTTTGTTAATCTGGAAGCATACTTTGGTTGTATAGGCACAGAGAACAGACATCCAGGCTAGAACAAATTTCAATCAGAAAGTTGTGTAAGGATTTGAATCTTCACTTGAGTAAGGTTGCAAACCAATATACGATGACATCATTAACGCCGCCAAACACCATATTGCCACAGTCAGTGGTGAATTGAAACATGTCAAGTGGTGAATTTAATTAGTATGAGAAATTAACCGATTGCAGCACCACGGTATTGCCACTTGTGTTGCCGATTTCAAATGGCCGTTAAATTCCTTACACAGTTTCGGAACTGGACTTGGATGTCTGTTCTCTGTGGTATAGGGTAGTTTTCCCAGTTTTGGTGTAGTTAGTAGACGAACTGGCTCGATCTGTACTTTTTTTGAAGATTTCGAATGGACTCGCCCTGAACGAGTCTCAACCGGGCAAATTAAACTTGTCGTGCGGTCTCCTAACGGAGTGGCGCTTAAGCCGCATGATTTCGTCCCGGATCGGCCAGTGACGGCTACAGAGTTCCATGGGAGATTTCTCTAGACAGCATCCATTTATTACGTAATACTTAAATCTCAATTTTCTGAACCTCCTCTCCACCCTCTGATACTGATTTGAAGTTGATTTTTTTTTTTTTGCATAAACAAAAAGCGCTAAATCCATTTGTTTAGCACTTAACAATGTGTCCGTGGGACACATTTCCCAACGGGCTGTTTGCACTTCTTTCGCAATTCCACCACAGAGAACAGACGTCCAAGCTCATGAGGTGCAGTTGTGTAAAGCATTGCAACGGTTGTTTCGAAATAACTGGGAATGTGGCCATCACGCGGCGCTGTCACATTTCGAATCGGGGTGCAAATTCGCCATTGTTTTATCTTTTGGCGCTAGTGTCGCTAAGTGTGCACCCCAATATAATTTTACCGAGTGAGTGTGTTGAATTTACAAGAAAACAATATTTGTATTGTTATTCAACTCATTTATAATTGAAAGTAGTGAAACTAATTGTCATTGGGTAGCCCAAATTTAGTTGTTGAATTAGTGAAATAATCATAACCATCTTTCTATTTGAGCAAATTAAGCTCAGTCTCCGAGTAGGAAAATTCAAGGGTGTGCTAGTGAAATATTTCTCTAGTAAGCGCCATCATGGCGCCGAAGCGAGTTTTTAGGTGGGAAAGTCACCGTCGATGTCGCTACTGAGCTTGTTTTTTTCTTTACACAAGATGATCGAGTAATTTTGTTCGAGCATGTTCGTCTGTTCTCTGTGATTCTAGATACTAATTTAGAAAAATAATACTTATCAAGATAAATTACAGCAGATCAAGATCACACCCGATGAGGTAAAAGTGAAGTACTAACCAACGCAGAGAACTTTGCCGAAGACTGCAACTCTATAGGATGCCTATCGAGGATTCTATAAAGTCATATAGAAAAATAAAACTTATCAAGATCAATTACAGCAGATCTAGATCAGAACTGAAGACGTCAAAGTGAAGTACTAACCAATCCAAAGAACTTTGCCGAAGACTTCAACCTTCCAGAATGCATATCAAGTATTTTAGAGAGCCATATAAATAATTAAACTTATCTAGATCAGTTACAACAGATCTAGATTAATATAGAATACGTGAAAGTGTAGTACCAATCAATATAAAACACTTTGCTGAAGACTCAAACCTTCTAGGATGCTTATCAAGAACACTAGAATACATATTGGTCGAGAGCCGTATACATTTGTAGCTAGGGATGTTCAAGATAGCTACGCAAATAGTTTACTACTACCTCTTTATCATGCCTTTTTGCCAAATATACCGATTTCTAGTCATTTTTCGTGATCACTCTCCAAATTTGCAACGCTAATAAAAAAAGCGAGGTTTTTTAAAAATGTTCCTTACTTACGCAAATATGGGGAAAAAATAAGCATCCCTAGAAACATAGAAAATCCATGAAAAAACTTTTTGAATCGGACCACAGACAACTGAGAACGAGCTGCTCAAAGTAAAAGTTCCAACTTTTTTTGATCACGGTATTCCGCGTGAGTTTTGTCATCACGGTATTTGGAGTGTTAACTTAACTTTATATTTTTCTCCGTGCGTTCAACCATGTGCTGTCAAGTGATGAGTTCAATGTTTGTTTAAAAATCTCAAAAGACCTCCCTTTAGTATGGGTCATCTGATCCTCAAGCGTAATCAGTCTAGGACTTCTTGAGTCCCTTCTGAAGTCGTCTGAAACGTTTCTGAAACACTTAAAATGGCCTCTGATATTCATCTGAAACTCCACTGAGTACAGTCAAAAATATTGTATTTTCAAAAACTGTAGACCCCCCCTCCTCTGAAACCACTGAAACCCGCTGAAAATGCCCTCAAACTTCCTAAAACCGCTGAAACTTTTCTCCGGAACGTATCTGTAACGCCTACGAAATCCGCAGAAAACTCTTTGCTATGGCCCTGTCCTTAAACTACGTGACCGAGGGGGGGGGGTTGAGATGGCCAAATATGAGCCTGCGTAGTTTATGGACAGCGTCTATTGCTGTTCTTGCTTCAGACAATTATAGGTCGTAGGGGAAGGTGGGGTAATATGTACCCCCTAAGCAAACGTAGCCCTATAGCTAAGATTAGGATGATTTTATGGGTGTCTTGCGTTTTGAAAGTTAGTTTAGTTAATTGACAGAGACGCCAACTTTCTGTCCGCGAGATATCAAATTTACCGAATCAAATTAACAATTTAAAAAAGTGTTACATTTTGGGTGCTGAAAAACTGTTGGGGGCAAAACGCACCTTGAGGTGGGGCAATACGACCTCTGGCATTTTCCGCTTTGAATTCTAATGAAATATCAGGCGGCTCCATCTTACTGTTTACGGCAGCAAATGGAAGGAGTTGGAGGCGGATGATAGTTAATAGGTTGATTCCATATAATCAGCGCGCAATTGCTTAAATTGTGTGCGCTTCAAATTAGACAATCTTTCCGAATGTGGAAGATCATCGTTTTCCACGCTTTTCATTCGAATATTCGTTGCATTCTTGGGCTTGTTCTGCTCAGTTTTACGTCTAGTTTGCTTGCATTGAATGGAACTACACTTATATAATGAAATAGCGTGAGGGCGTTGTTCACCGAAACAGCCTCTTGAATTGAGCATCATTATTGTATCACAGCGTACCACTGTCCATCTCATTCGGCTTACATAATAACAATTGCCGCCAACCCCGAAGGTAGGCAAAAGATAATAGGTAGCCTAGTTGTAAACAGTCGATTCAGAATTGTTGTTTGTCGAGGTTTTGAGACTGCTAGTGATTTTGGTTTTCTTTAGAATCTATAGTCAAAAGGCTACGGAATAATCCTAACATTAGGTTGTGTGTAGATAAGAACGTAGTACGGAGACAGAAATGTAAGTTACCTAATGAATTTATTACAAAACCTATCCTAATAATAAAATATTTATAGCTTTAAGCTGATCACACTAAAATTTGGATTTTGATCACTGCTGGAAGAACTCCCAACATATCTACCGCAACAGGCGTTTTGCCCCGGGGGTGCGTTTTACCCCAGGTTACCCTACATAGTTAATTATCACTTGTCGAGTTCGAATCGAGTAATTCAACAAACACTGTTCGCCTAGTATGTGTACCTGGCTATTCTTCGATCGCTGAAAAAAAATGGCAATATGGCTGATAAGAATGACGCACTGGAACATCGCATGATTTCATTGGCATTGAGCTAGCTATCTCGTACATTTTTAAAAATCTTCAGATACATTGCAAATTGCATAATTGAGTGATTTGTGACCAGCATTCTTGTGCGTACGATTTTTGGTTGTTTGTGCAGGAGTTATTTTCGAACCGTAAGCACCTTTTTCAAACGGATCCATTCAATGTTAAAATTGTTAACAAATAAAGACAAACCAACCTCCTCAGCCAATACCGCAAATATCCAATCTAAAAGTCATAAATCACATTTAAAAGGCTCATACGACCTTCCTCGGAGGCAAAAATCTCGACTTCCAAATAAGCCGAAACACCTTATGGGCCGAAAACCAAAAACCAACAAAGGCAGATAATCTCCTCGAGAAGTGATTGTTTGCTCGAAAAATCCAGTCTCAAACCCTTGTTCCTTGGAAGACAGCAACTGAATCCGGTACCTTCGAAGAGCTAATATTTCTAATCTACTTTTCTAATTGCATTAAAAGTTTTATGATGAACCGTGAAAGAGTTCAAATGGCCCGAACCTGCTGCACTCACCACTGACTGGGGCCGATGACGAAGACACATGCGAGACGAAAGCGTAAAACCAGGGATAATCCACCGCCGCCGACTCCTCCCACTAGGTACCGTGTGAGCTTCCGTGTGTGTGGTAAGAATAGTTTCTGTATAGCACTACTGGGCTCCTTTTGTGGCTAGGCAAGAATTAAAAAAAGGATAATGAGGCAAGAAATGGGGAAATTTGTTCTGCCAGCAAAATGAGCAGTAAATGATGCTCTGTGACTGTAAAGATGTAGAATCACTAATATTGAAGACAGTGGTTTTGGGCCATTCAAACGGGAAGAGATGCAAATTCAGGGATGAAAGACGATTATGATAATTTTATTGCCGTGGTAAAACTATCATCAATCGTATGATTTACAACTTCGAGCGTTTTGTGTTGAACATCTTAAACCAATTTTTTGTAACTGTCAAAATTATTTAAAAAAAAAGTTTCAAAGGCTGAGAAAATTCTTCAAACTTTATTAAAATATTTGTTAAAAGCACTCTTTGTCTTATAATTAGGTACCGTAAACCAGGGTCAAATTGATCAATCGCGGACTAGATTGTAATTCCATTCTAGCAACTTTTATACGTCGTTATGATCTTGAAGTTCTTACCTCGTTCAGTTCATGGATGCCTAGAGATGAGTGTGGTATTTTAAGTTTTAAGAAGAAGTTAGTCTTACATTACCTTTTTGAAGGTTTTTCAATGTGTTTCTTACTTAGATGAAACCGTTGGTATTAAACAATCGATTGCCACTAGTATTACCTGTGAACTTTCTGTGTTAACATATTTATGGAACCTTTATTGTGATAAAATGTAGCTATTTTAGACAAGTATCAGTTATTAAACTGTTCGATTTTATTAAAAAGGTAACTTAATGTGGGATATACGTAATGCCTGAAGTTCATAGGCACAATATGTGTTGAAAAATGGAGATATTGAGTGTAAAAATTGCGAAAAAATTCACGTAGTTCTGGTGGGGTTTGAACCCACGTCTCCTCCAGTTCGCTAGACAGGGCGCGTTAACTAACTTCGCCACAGAACATATAACAACTCTGTGAAGTAGAAAGCCAAACCGCAGAGCCAAACTGAACCCAACGCCCACCTCAGCCCACGTTCTTTCCTCGCAATTCGCAATCTCCTTCGGTCCTTAGATGTCCACTTCCAACACTCTCTGAGCGTGCCTACGAACAACAGTGAGGCCTCCTCACCGGCCCGTGATACTCCATCTACACCGCTTTCCAACGTTCCACCGCCAGCAATAGTTAGGGGTTGTTCATAAACCACGTAGACCAAATTTTGGCCATCTCAGACCCCCCCCCCCCTCGTAGACTTTTGTCCATACAACAATTTTGAAATTTGTATGGAGCGTAGACTGTGCCCCCCCCCCCCTCCCCCCAAGAAGTCCACGTGGTTTATGAACGGCCCCTTAATGCTTCGTTGACAATCTATTATCAGAACACCGGCGGGATGCGTACCAAGGCTAATCGGTTTTTCCTAGCGACCACATTTAGTGACTATGACGTTATCGTAATTACCTAAACTTGGCTTCAAAGTGATGTAAGTAACGCTCCCTTCCGCTTACAATATTTACCGATGGGATCGTAACAGTACGACAAGCTCTCTACAAAGGGGAGGTGGTACGCTTATTGCTGTAAAGAATAGGCGCTCGTTGGAATAGGCGCTCGTTCAACTTGACAGATGCGAAATGCTGGAACAAGTCGTGGTTAAATTATCCTATATGAATAATTTTGTATATGTGTGTGGAATATTGCAGTTCAGACTTAAAACATGTCATAAATTCAAAGCTCCCATATGTTCAGTATAATCCTTGGTGCAAAACTAGAGTCCTGTCAAATTTTCAGCCATTTCGGTGCTGATTTAATGGTGGCCCAAAAGCAAAATAGGTTTATATGGGAATTACTATGGAGAATTTTTCAAAAAGGTTCTTCTCGCTGTAGAGCATTACCACATGTATGAAGTCATAGGGTCAACGCCGAATTGAATTCTTCAGATCTCAATGATGAATGTTGCCGAAGACCGGAACTTATTTCGACAATCGGGTAAAAAGTTATTAAACAAATTCTCATTCGCATGCGCAACTTTATACACGATGTCCTGCAAGATGTGCAAGGAGGTAACACGCATACTATGATTGCGTGTCAAGCGTGTCGATCGAGCTGTGATCTGCTGTGCAAGCATGCATGGATGAATATTCATTAATAACTTCTTTTTCGTGAGTCGAAACGAGTTGCGGTCTTCGGCAACATTCATCATTGAGGTATGAAGAATTCAATTTAACTTTGACCCTTTGACTTCATCCATGTGTTAATGCTCTACAGCGAGGAGAACCTCTTTCTAAAATTCTTCATAGTAATTCCCATATAAACCTACTTTGCTTTTGGGCCACCATTAAATCACCACCGAAATGGCTGAAAATTTGACAGGACTCTAGTTTTGCATCAAGGATTGTAATGAACATATGGGAGCTTTGATGTTTTGACATGTATAAAGTCTGAACTGTGGAATCTACCTACGACCTGATAGTACTTACTACTTACTTCCAGTCCTGGGCACTCACGGTGGTACTTACCGATCAGACTAAGGCCAAGGTGGCCTCTGCTGTACATAGTAGCCGCCTCCATTCTACTCGGTCCATGGCTGTTTGTGTCCAGTTCCGCACTCTGCGTAGGCACCGTAGCCTTCCGATTTTCGCGGTATGGACGATGGTTGGTTCTCTTAGCAGCTGATGCAGCTCGTGGTTCATTTGTCTTCTCCAAGTCCCGTCTACCATCTGCACTCCGCCGTAGATGATACGCAACACCTTCCGTTCGAAACTCCAAGGGTGCGTTGGTCCTCTGCACGTAGGGTCCATGTTTCGTGCCCATAGAGGACGACCGGTCTAATCAGCGTTTTGTAGATGGTTAACTTCGTGTTACGGCGAACTTTATTCGATCGTACACACTACGAAAAACTCATGTAATTTTGTGTCATTTTACTCCGACATATAGCAGCGAGCTAAATGACACAAAATTAAGTTTGATCTTACTTTTACAAGAGGCGGTTTCGAGCTTGTTTGTAATTTTACTGCATGGGTCGTTTTAGCAGTAACATAACCTCAATTCCCCCATTCGTTTATCAGAATTCTAACCCCAAGTTTTTCTTCGTATAAAACACAATAAAGACCAGGTATCTTATTTCAGTATATTTTATTCAATTATCGTTACTTTGGGCAAAAAAATTGAATTACAACATGCAGTTTTGCACTCTCCCAGACCAAAATCTCGAGCCGAAAGTTCTCTTCCTGTTTTTGGATACAGCACACTTCCTTATCGTTGCCCGCTGGATCAGTACAAACCGTATATCCACGCATGTACGCTGCATGCTGCTCCTTTTGCATTTTTATTCACCTAAACCACTGCCCAAATCTTGGTACAAATAGATAATAAATTTGTTTATTATATTTAAAAAACTTAGCGCGGAAAATAAAATCGAGAATCACAGCCAGCCACGACGTCGTCTGACGTTTTATTGTAAACAAACATTGGCTGGTTGGTTTGCGTTATGGATCATGTAAAATTTTGGCACATGAAACTGAAAAATAAGTGTGATGTTCCAATGCTGCTGGCGCACGCTTAAAACTATGTCAAACAAATCTTAAACGAATTTGACGATGATGGTTTTAGTGTTCACGTGTTCAAAGACGTAAAAATAAATCATATGTTTGTTTGTGTCATAATCGATTACGTCAATTTCCTCCATTACGTATCCATCAAAATTAAGAATTTTTAAGTGTGTAGAGTTCTGCGGAGTCCAAAGTAAGCACGATTTCCTGCCACAATGCGCCTCTGAATTTCTCTGCTGTTGCCGTTGTCGGCGGTCACCAGTGAGCCCAAGTACACGAATTCTTCAACCGCCTCGATTTCATCACCGTCGATATAAATTCGGGGTGGCGGGCGCGCTGATTCCTCCCTGGAGCCCTTTGCCATCATGTACTTTGTCTTCGACACATTAATGACTAATCCGATTCGCTTGGCTTCACTCTTTAGTTGGATGTACGTTTCCTCCATAGTCTCAAATTTACGAGCATTAATATCAATATCATCAGCGAAACCAAGCAGCTGAACGGACTTCGTTAAAATCGTTCCACTCGTGTTTATCCCCGCTCTCCTAATTACACTCTCTAAAGCAAAGTTGAATAGCAAGCCGTAACCCTCTGCGAGATTCGAAGGGACTCGAGAGTGTCCCTGATACTCTAACTACGCACATCACTCGATCCATCGTCGCCTTGATCAATCGTATCAGTTTATCCGGGAATCCGTATTCGTGCACTTTCTGCCATAGCTGTTCTCGATCGATTGTATCATTCGCCGATTTGAAATCGATGAACAAGTGATGTGTGGGCACGTTGTATTCGCGGCATTTCTGCAACACCTGGAGGATGGCGAATATCTGGTCCATTGTGGCGCGTTCACCCATGAATCCAGCCTGATATTGCCCCACGAACTCTCTTGCAATCGGTAATAGACGGCGGCATAAAATTTGAGAGAGTATCTTGTAGGCAGCGCTCAGTAGTGTGATCGCGCGGTAGTTCCCGCAACCCAACTTGTCGCCCTTTTTGTAGATGGGACACACGATACCTTCCATCCATTCCTCCGGTAATACTTTTCCTCCCAAATTTTGGTAATGACCCAGTGTAGTGCTCTCACCAGTGCTTCTCCATCGTATTTTAGAAGCTCGCTTGGTAGTTGATCTGCTCCAGCGGCTTTGTTGTTTTTCAACCGGCCAACCTCCTTCTCAATCTCTTGAAGGTCAGGGGCCGGAAGTCTTTCGTCCTGTGCACATACTCCTAGATCTGTTACCGCGCCACCTTCGGTGCTTGCAACGTCGCCATTGAGGTGCTCGTCGTAATGCTGCCGCCACCTCTCGACCGCCTCACGCTCGCTCTTGAGAATATTCCCGTGATTATCTCGGAACATGTCGGCTTGTGGCACAAAGCCTCTGCGCGAGCGGTTCAGCTTCTCGTAGAACTTTAGTGTGTCCTTAGCGCGGTACAGCTCTTCCATAGCTTCGCGATCTCGTTCTTCCTGCTGGCGCTTCTTCATCCGGAAAACTGAGTTCTGCCTGTTCCGCGCCTGTTTGTAACGTGCCTCATTCGCTCTCGTACGGTGTTGCAGCATTCTCGCCCATGCTGCATTCTTCTCGTTTTTCAACTGTTCACATTCGCCGTCGTACCAGTACTTTCTTTGATTCGGAGTCGCGAGGCCTAGTGCTGTAGCCGAGGTACTACCTATGGCGGATCAGATGTCCCTCCAGCCATCTTCAAGTGTAGCTGCGCCAAGCTGCTCTTCCGTTGGTAGGGCCACTGCTAACTGCTGCGCGTAGTCTTGAGCCACTTCTAC
This sequence comes from Aedes albopictus, assembly GCF_035046485.1. Lineage (NCBI taxonomy): Eukaryota > Metazoa > Arthropoda > Insecta > Diptera > Culicidae > Aedes > Aedes albopictus. The sequence goes on along the minus strand of NC_085136.1, from coordinate 235,474,934 downwards.
GTTACGCAGCTGCTCGATGTTGAGCCGCGGCGTTCGACTTCGACGCGTGGTGATAACTGTCGAAAGTTTTGAGCGCATGCATACAGCTACTAAGTAGTGATCCGAATCTATATTCGCACTGCGGTATATGCGGACATTGGTTATATCCGGGAAGAATTTACCGTCGATTAGAACGGTGGCTTTGTGGATATCTTTGCGGGGGAAGAAGGTGCTTCAGACTACCATACCACGGGAGGCTGCAAAGTTTACGCATCGCTGGCCGTTATCATTCGATACGGCGTGCAGGCTGTTTCGCCCGATTACCGGTCTGTACATTTCCTCCCTTCCTACCGGCGCGTTCATGTCGCCGACAACGATTGTCACGTCACGCGGCGAGCAACCATCGTATGTTTGCTCTAACTGCGCGTAGAACGCTTCTTTCTCGTCATCGGGTCTGCCTTCGTGTGGGCAGTGGACGTTGATGATGCTGTAAGGACTGTTCAATTTATAAAACGGACAACTTGCTTGTGCGATATCTTTTTTATTTTTCAATAAAATTATTATCAGTTTTTTGCATAACTTTCTATAGCTATTTTCAAATGTAGGAAAAATATAACATTGAGTAAAATGTTCTTTATTTTGTAACTGATACGGTTTTCGTTAAACATCAATAAAAACCCATTTCTCAAAATTCGACATAACTTTGTACATATTTAACATGCACATTTTCATTAAGTTTTCAATGTATTGCAATCTCATACTATTCTACTGAAGGTAAAGCTCAAATGTTGGTCAGTAATAATGCATAAGGCAGCCTCCAGCTTGATATAGTGAGTTGCCTTGTTTTCATAGTAATTATTAAAAAATATTTATTTAAGCCCTGTGTTGCAAAAGCACAACGGATTCGGCTGAAAATTTGTCCAGAGTAGTAGAATATTGCTTTCTGAATGATACAGAAGAAAAATTTTCTTCAAATTGCATTCTTCATCAAAAATTTAATCCATAAAGGTGGTCATAGTAAAAAACTGCATACTTTTTGCTCCATTGATGCAGTTTTCCGGTTCTAGCGAATCTTTTGTTATTTATTTTCAACAAAATTGGTCCTATGCTATTGTACGCCTTATTTAATAATAGTTAGATGTAAAGTTTTTATTTCCAACATCATTGTTATGCTAAATTTTGCATAAGGTTGCATTGTTATTTGGAAGAACCTTCAAAGAACGAAACTGTTTTGATTACTGTACCTGCAATGGCGCACAGTATTTAAACCAGCAATGCTATTAAAAAGCGGTTTTCTGCATTTGAAACCACATTATTCCAACTTTCGACTGAATGTATAAAATAATTGTTTATATAATATTTTCATACCCTTTTTGCTTAACAATTGAATTTTATTCAAAAAATTGAATCTGACTTGAGACTTTGATATCTCAACAACTAATTTTCCAATTGAGTTTAAATTTCGCCAGAATGTTTATTACTCATGCTGCTGCAGCATGGCACTTAGTTTTCTGATATTAAAAACGATAAACCATATGTGTACAGTAATTTTAATTATTTTTCAAATTTTCAGCAATCAAAAATTTCACCTCATTTTACATCTGGCCGATTTTCTATAAAATAAAACTATTTTTATTCGATTCAAAAATGATTACCATAATGATAGATGATGTACTGAAAAACGAAGCAAGGGTGGTTAAATTTGAACTAGGCGTCTTTTTTTTATAGCCTTGTAAAGTTGTCCGTTTTATAAATTGAACAGTCCTTAGTTGAAGAAACGGCCCTTAACTCTCAACATGCACATCCTTGCGTTGATCGGCTGCCACCCGATCACACGTTGTCGCATCTTGCGCAACACTATAAATCCTGTTCCCAGTTCATTGGTGGTGCCACAGCTTTGGTAGAAGCCCCGCATAGCGAAATACAATTTGTCTAGAGGTCCAAACAATAAATTTGTTCTATCTGTTAAAGTCAGTATACGGGAGGTAGTTGCTTTCATGTCGAAGAATATGCAACACAGCTTGTTTAACAATAAGTACCATATTTTGCAAACATTGTTTGACGACATGAAGAAGGAATCACGTGAGAAATGGGGCCAATATAAAATCACCCTTTGTCAAGTGGGTTGTTCTTATTTATCGTAGCACACTTACACAAGTTCATTTAACAATTTGTTACTGATGTTGAACAATTTCTCAAATTGTTGCACGCATCGGTATATGTGCTTACTGTGACAGTTCTCAAGAAACAACCAACACAGGAAAAAAGCAAACCGGAGAGAAATTAACTTGAAAATCGTTAAGATTCAGGTATTAATTCTACATTCGGAGCGGTAGTCAACGTGTTGAGGTATGTTTTTAAGCGTAAAACCATAACATATCTGAAATTAATCTTTTCCTTCCAGAGCAAAAAACATTTTCCGGAGGCGTACCCGTCGTCGGCATCGGCGGTTAGTTGTCGGTCACCCATCGGCATTCCTCCTGGCAAATTGGCATGCACAGTCTGCACCATTGTGTCCACTGATAGCAGAACGGTTTTGCTGCAAACTCAGCTTCTCATGACCAATTGAATGTTCTCTTGCACCCGTTGGTGTGCAGCGAAAGATTCCAGCAAGGATTCCAGTTACAGTTTCCGGCAAGCTGTCCAAATTGTCTTCCAATGGACTACCAGCTTGGCGCGCGCCCACAGTTGATCAGCAGGAGTAAATACATTTTGTTTTGTATGGCGGAAAGCATCTCAACTCGAATTTCTCGAAATGACAAGCTTTTACCAAAAAAATATTTGGTAGGCACCAAACCGGTCATCATTGTGCACAAGCGCTACCAAATATTTTTTCGAATAATGTGTTCCACTTCGAGAAATACGTCTTTAGATGCTATTCGCCATACAATATTTTTGCGATTTACTTTTAGCGATTTTTCGCGCATAGAAGCTAGCGCCACATTGGTCAATGCGGAGAGTAGGAAAACAGCCGATGTAGTTAATTCATTCCAACCTCGAAATAAAATGGAATAACAAACACGCTAAGGTCAGTTTACCTTTTTTTCAAAAAGTGCACATTCGCAAATATGCGTAAATGATACTCAAATATAGGTAAAAAATACTCAAATATGGGTAATGTGTACCTGATTGTAACCCAAATATGGGTAAATATTACTCATAAATGCGAATGTGCACTTTTGCAAAATATGAGTTTTATTTACCCATATTTGCGTGAAGTTTACGCAAATTTGAGTAAAATTTACCCATATTTTAGAAAAATAGGTAAACTGACCTTAGCGTGAAGGTAATTTTTTGTACATCTGCATATGTTTTAGTTTAATTTCTTTTCAAAAATTGTTTTGTAGATTGCGGATGAAAATACATCAACGGTCAACTTCGATTCCGACTCCGACGATGCGACAGCGACAGCCGGCGCCGGAGTTCAACGCCGTCAGCTATTGGAGATGCCTATTTCGACGGAGATCTGGTCAAGGTTGCCTTGTACGACTTCAAATAACTGGCTGCCGACCTGGGTTCAGCCACGCTGACCAACACCGTTGCCCAACAACAGTCGGACGCCCAATCTGCCCCCATGGTTACGATAACGACGACGGATCTCAGCAGCAGCCCCACCACCATGCTCGAACAGCACCGCCAAGCCACGACCGCTGAGTCCAAGCGGGGTGAACGCAAGAGTACTCCGCGGTCACTTCTCGTCTCAAAGAAATATTTACCAAACAACTACCCGCAAATGTACCCAAACCAAAACTCATCAAACGGAATTCTTGGCAGGAGCCAAGGAGTGAGCCATCGCAGGAATCACGCTGGGAACCCATCGAAAATGGACTCCCCGCTTTGCGCGCAGCCACAGTTGATCAGCAGGAGTAAATCAATTTAATTTTGTATGGCGAAATGCATCTAAACTTGAATTACTTGAAATACAAAGCTTTTCCCGAAAAAATATTTGGTAGGGTTAATAGTGATCACCATTGTGCACAACCACTACCAAATATTTTTTCGAATAATGTATTCCACTTCTTTAAATTTGTCTTTAGATGCTATTCGCCATACAATATTTTTGCGATTTACTTTTAGCGATTTTTCGTGCATAGAAGCTAGCGCCACATTGGTCGATGCGGAGAGTAGGAAAACAGCCGATGTAGGTAATTCATTGGACGCCAATATGTGTATCAGGTACACGTACGGTTTGAGCGCCTAGAAGCAGAGGGTCCTCCCGAGGGTCCTCCCGAAGAATGCCGTTTTCGAGGATAGTGTCTTGGATAGTGTCATCAGGCAGATCCACTCAAGTCAGGGAACGTTCAAAAATTACGTCCAACATTTGGGGGAGGGGGGGGTCTAGAAAAGTGTGACAGTACGTGTATTAGGTATAGGGAAATTGCGTGACAGAGGGGGGAGGGGGGGGGATCTAGAAATCCCGAAAAACGATGGACGTAATTTTTGAATCTTCCCTCAGACATTTTGTAGAATAACATTTATTTTTAAGCTATACACATTTTATAATAATTATATGTTCAATCAGTAGTAATCGTTCATGCGTTTCTTCTAGCTAAGACTGTAGGCGCCGTCCACAAATTACGTAACGCTATAGGGGGAGGGAGGGAGTACAGCCAAGCGTTACGGCCCATACAAAAATTTCAGGTTTTTCATACAAAAAAGCGTTACGGAGGGGGGAGGGGGTATCTAAAAATGTCGATTTTAGCGTTACGTAATAAATGGATGCTGCCTGTAATGCATGATTATATGTACTGCGTATACAAAGCCAGCATATGTCTGTATTAACAATAGTATTAGAAATGAATCACATTCGAGTAATAAATCTATAATTTAACTTGTGTAGCTAATTTAGAGTAATGCTTGCTTTGCGTACACAGTACATATTTATGCATTATCGCTATATCTATAGCATTTTTTTTTAATGAAACTACACCAACAATACAGTATGCTGTTAAATTAAATATACAGTACAATAAACAAACATTTTCATTTGATGTTATAATTTCTTGTAACATGTATGGTTAAACATGTTTTCAACAACATGGCTTGCAATTGTTGTTGCAAAAAATGAACAATATGATAACATTTTGGCTTATTGTAACCTAACTTAACAGCCTATTCGCCATATTGTTAAATAGCCCAATACAATTTGCCAAGTGGTATACTACAATAAAATTACACTACCACATGGAGTGATGGTGGGTATCATGCCATATTGTTCAGGAGTAGTCGCAAGTGGTTGTGGACAATATGTGAGATACTACGCTTTTTGTTCGCAACTATGCGGGAGGTAGCCGCTCGATGTCCGCTTTTCCACATTTTCTGACCAGTCCAACAAAGTTCCTGCAACGCCACGATGTCGAAGTTGCGGGGATGTAGTTCGTCGTAAATTATCCTGTCACATCCTGCGAAACACAGAGAACAGACATGCAGGCTAGAACAAATTTCACTCAGAAAGTTGTGTAAGGATTTGAATCTTTACTTGAGTAAGATTGCAAACCAATACACGATAACAACACTAACGCCGCCAAACACCATATTGCCACAGTCAGTGGTGAATTGAAACATTTCAAGTGGTGAGTTAAATTAGTATGGGATATTAATCGATTGCAGCGCCACGCTATTGCCACTTGTGTTGTCGATTTCAAATGGCCGTTAAATTGCTTACACAGTTTCGGAACTGGACTTGGATGTCTGTTCTCTGTGTGCGAAACCTAGTGACTTGCAATTCCATGTTCCAAGTTTAAAATCGTAGTCCTTATTTCGTCGCGTGGGTCTTTGCCGATTGTATCGAGTCGTATTTTCTCCTATGTTATTCGCAATGGGGATTTTTACGGGTGGCCTTTTGGGCCTACGCCAACACTCCTGTCTCGCCGGAGGGCCATCGTGCTAGTTCTGTTTAACGTCCCAACCAACACTGGGACGACCACGCTGATGGAGCTACCACCTTGGATCTAGCTGGGCGTGGTGCAGCGTTTCTTACTCAGCCGCTGGATGCCAGAACAGACGCTGTTTGAGCCGCACCTCCTTGGTGAACAGACGCTCGGCTCGTACCTCCTCAATCTAGCTGAAGTCAGAAAGACAACAGTGCCCAGGCTGCACTACCAGCTAAGCACAACTCTTAGTTGGCGGTGTTTGGCATCGCTTGACCCGTGGAAGCAAGAGGTAGGAACTTGTAAGTACCAGAGCTATATTGGACGCTCTCCTTATCCACTCACCGTTTCCATCCTGGGCGATTGCCAGCCATCGCCTTGACCTGTGGCCAGGTGAAATTTCTGTCGACTTGCTTGATTTCGTTATTGAGGCTGCGCCGCCATGAGCCTCTGGGTCTGCCTCTGCTGCGATGTCCTTCTGGGTCCAGTCTATTGCTTGTTTGCAGATTTCGTTTACGCGTTGAGTGAGGCCGACCCACTTCCACTTTCGCTCCCGAATTTCTGTTGCTATCGGCTTTCGATGATATCGACGATGGAGCTCCACGTTGGAGATCCAATGGACTACCCGCTTGGCGCACACCCACAGTTGATCAGCAGGAGTAAATCCATTTTGTTTTGTATGGCGAAAAGCATCTCAACTCGAATTTCTCGAAATGGAAAGCTTTTACCGAAAAAATATTTGGTAGGCACCAAACCGGTCATCATTGTGCACAACCGCTACCAAATATTTTTTCGAATAATGTGTTCGACTTCGAGAAATACGCCTTTAGATGCTATTCGCCATACAATATTTTTGCGATTTACTTTTAGCGATGTTTCGCGCATAGAAGCTAGCGCCACATTGGTCGATGCGGAGAGTAGGAAAACAGCTGATGTAGTTAATTCATTGTGAGGTCACCATGCATGAATTATATACCGCAGGCATCTATTGATAAAGACCTGCAGCCATTGCGTGTTCTCCGTTGATACACACCAGGTTTCATTGGCGTATAAAGCCTGTATCGGCAATAATCGGGACACAGAAATATAGCTATTACTCTGCAATAGATACATTGAAATTGTTCAAATTTGGCCTAAAAATATCTTAAGATGTGTTCATTTCACCTACAAAATTTCATGTGAATCGGTGCAGTATTTTTTGTTGTAGCAATGAAAGAGTTTAATGCGCGCTATTGAATTTTGTACAGCCCCTAGTTTTGCTTGTCCACGCTGTAACTTTTAAATTTGGCAAAGGAAATGGCTAGAATTTTGAACACAATCCTCTCACATTTATTGCATAGGCAAAATTTCAAAAAAAAAAAATCGATTCACTTTAAACAATTTTATAGTCGAAACTAGTATTGGGACTGAACGCGATTTTAGCCCCTTAGACAGCAATTAGTCAGCACCCTTTATTGTTTCTATTGTACTATTGAAAGTACTATACCAATAATCATCAAATTTTGCAGGCATAATATACACATAATCAACTATCTTCTGTGAAAATTTCTGAAAATTGGCAGAGAAATTCAAAAGTTATGGATAGGCAAACATCGTACATGAAAAACACGAAAAATTTTCACTGACACTCACCCCTATCAACACCAGTAGCTTTCAAATCAATGGACTACCCGCTTTGCGCGCAGCCACAGTTGATCAGCAGGAGTAAATCAATTTAATTTTGTATGGCGAAATGCATCTAAACTTGAATTACTTGAAACACAAAGCTTTTCCCGAAAAAATATTTGGTAGGCTGAATAGTGGTCACCATTGTGCACAAACACTACCAAATATTTTTTCGAATAGTGTGTTCCACTTTGAACAATTTGCCTTTAGATGGTATTCGCCATACAATATTTTTGTGATTTACTTTTAGCGATTTTTCGCGCATAGAAGCTAGCGCCACATTGGTCGATGCGGAGAGTAGGAAAAAAGCCGATGTAGTTAATTCATTGATCAAAGTTGATGAAACTTTGCAAGAAAGTGTCTCTATAAGTATCATAACTGCTAACGAATTTTCATATTTATCATCACAGAACTTTGAACTGTAGCATAAACGAACCATCTATTATGCGAATGAAAATTGGTCATGATTGTACAAAATGCTTAAAACCACGTCTGTTTGTTTTTCATCCATAGTTAAAAGTAATGCATCGATGAAATTTGGCACAAATAATAAACATACACCAAATTTTTTGTCTAATTTTACCGATTCATTACAGAGCACGAATGTAACTTCTGTGTCCCGATCATTGCGGATACAGGCTTTAAGTCTTTCAAGGATTCAGGAAATCAAATTAAAAATTGAGATTTTTTTTCTAAAACTCTCACAGCAAATTCCTCCAATAAATTCTACTGGAATTCCTTCAATGAAGCCTTTAGGTATTTCTCCAAGGTTTCCATCAGGATTGTTTCTTTCGATACTTTTAAGGATCTTTTTAGCGATAACACCATTTCGTCCGGACTTCCTTCACGAAACTTCTAAGAAATTTTTCTAACGATTTCATGAAGCATTTGTTCCAAGTGAGAGACTCCAAGAACTCTTCCTTGGATATCTTTTACGATTAGATTTATTTTTTTTTCTGTAGGAATTCTTGAAGCGATTCCTGAAGAATTCCAGATGAAAATCCTGTGGTTGGTTTGAGGAATTCCAGCAGGGTTTTTTGAAAGAATTTTTAAAGATTTCTTAGGTGAATTTCTGTAGGAATCTTTGAATGAATTCTAGAATTTATCCAATGGATTCTTTGGAAATATTCTAGAGGAGATCAAGGAACAATCTAAACCTTAGAGAAACTCCTTAAACATAGAACACACGAACACAGAGCGTCTGCTCAGGAATCCCCAGTAGTTCTGGAGTTTCGTCAACTCCAAACGTAAAGAACAAGGTTTACCTGTTGAGATGTTTTACGGAAAATGTAGTCAGACAACGAAAATGGAAAATCAAAACAGAACGAATGTAAACACCTGTAGAAAAGATATTATAGTACACGGAAAAAACAGATTACCTACGTTAAAAGAACGCAAAATTAAGTAATCCGCTTTAACTTTTTACCCAGCAGTGGGTTGTTTTCTCGCTCTCCCGCTCGCAATGTTGTCAAAAACAAAGCGAGAAGCAGCTACCTAGCCGATAATGTCCGTGCGAGAAGCCAAATTTGTTTTTTTTTTGCCGTTTACTCAAAAGTGGGTTTATTTCAACCCATTAGGGTACTTCGAAAGTCGACGCTAGGTAGAAAGAACTTTGCGATGGGTTACAATTTTCTGCCGGGATCAAACGGAAACTACCCATTCAGAGCTTCAACACGGTATAGCCAAATTTGGGTTCTCGCACGGAAGAGCCGATATGAGTGAAAAGAACTTATATTTGGGTTGATTTCTGGTTCCGTGTACAAGATAAAGATTGTCGCTAGTGTAAGGCCAGTAGTACACAGGGTCAAATATTTGACAAGGAAAGAACTCAAGAAACAACATCAGTTTGACACTAATGAAAATTCGGTCGAGTCAAACAAGATGTTTGAGCATTGGTTTTTTGGACAAAATATTTGACCCTGTGTACTAGCAGCTTAACCATTGTTCCGGCGCCGCAACATGCCAGGCAGGGTCGTGCAATTTCGAAAGGAAAACATGACGTATGACGACTGTAGCAAATCGTTTCCCATGCGAACGGACTGCTGTGATGCTTCATCTCTCACCCAGCAACACACTCGTTCGTTGCTGCTACAGAAACAAGTGTGTATGAAACATGGGATGATACACTTGGATTTTCGTTTCATTTATGAGTCATTGAAATACTTCAACATGATAAAAACACTATTTAAACCACATTTTTAAATAGTCGTGCACGCCAATAGAATGATAATTCTGTTTTATGAAAGAGGATAACAAATTCGACCACTTAAATCCAATTAACCGGCGCCCGTAACCATTGAGAGACTAGCGCGCACCAGTGAGACACTAATGCTCTGACGGGTGAAGCACAAGCAATGCGACCGTGTGGGAGACTACCGAGTGCTACGATGAGTGGAAAAGTTTTTTTTAACGACCGAGTCCTTAGAAAAATGTATGAAACACTTGAAGTGACTCATTCAAATGTTGCATGAAAGTGTATCATTGAAACGAAATTGTACGTCCCTGATGCCAGGTACATATCTGTCAAAGCTGAATGTGGATGTCTCGAAATCACTACACCGATTATGCTGATCATCGACGACAATCAGGGCGATTTGCATTGGGATCCCTAGTGTCTCTCATTTGCCTCTCAATGTTTCTATCCCAACATACTTTTTCGTACAAGCAAAAGATATTATAGTACAAGATGAAGATTGTCGCTCTCGTCGCTGTCCGCAACATCTCCGGGCCATGTCTGTCAAACGGTTTGTTTACAGCATCAGCTGGTAGCGATGAAAGGCTAACATATTCTGGAGCAACATTTGAAAAGGGCATACAAGCATTGGTAAACAATGACTTCAAACGTCGCTCCTGAGCCCCCATCAGCTTGTTCACAAAAACTAAGGCCGTTATCAGATAGAGCAAACATCGATCTTTCGGATAACGGTGTTCATTTGCGTTGGCGGGCTGCTGTTATGCCCTACGGAGCGTTTTCGAAAAAAGACACAAGACCTCTTGGGCCTTTTTCAAATGTTGCTTCAGATATGAAAGTGTCTGAAATAGAATATGTCAGCCTCCACACTTAAATACGGGACACATTTCGGAAACTCAACAAAACGGAATTCAATGTCTAAAAACAGAACTGCATGTTGTTTATAATGCTATTTCAGCTAAAAAGAACGAATAATGAGTTAACTACATCGGCTGTTTTCCTACTCTCCGCATCGACCAATGTGGCGCTAGGTTCTATGCGCGAAAATTCGCTAAAAGTAAATCGCAAAAATATTGTATGGCGAATACCATCTAAAGGCAAATTCTTCAAAGTGGAACACATTATTCGAAAAAATATTTGGTAGTGGTTGTGCACAATGGTGACCATTATTAAGCCTACCAAATATTTTTTCGGGAAAAGCTTTGTATTTCAAGTAATTCAAGTTTAGATGCATTTCGCCATACAAAATTAAATTGATTTACTCCTGCTGATCAACTGTGGCTGCGCGCAAAGCGGGTAGTCCATTGTATTGTTTTGAATAAATACAGATTCCTTGATAAAGATCCGATACGGATCGAAACGTCGGAGTAAAAGAACATAAGGCACAGAGAACAGACATCCAAGTCCAGTTCCGAAACTGTGTAAGCAATTTAACGGCCATTTGAAATCGACAACACAAGTGGCAATAGCGTGGCGCTGCAATCGATTAATATCCCATACTAATTTAACTCACCACTTGAAATGTTTCAATTCACCACTGACTGTGGCAATATGGTGTTTGGCGGCGTTAGTGTTGTTATCGTGTATTGGTTTGCAATCTTACTCAAGTAAAGATTCAAATCCTTACACAACTTTCTGAGTGAAATTTGTTCTAGCCTGCATGTCTGTTCTCTGTGCATAAGGTGTTT
>NC_085136.1:235437349-235463518 GCF_035046485.1 Aedes albopictus | reverse complement strand
CTGAGACTGAAATTGTGCGACAGAACTGTCAATCAAATGTTTCGTGCCGACACTGAACGAAACCCCCCGCCCAAGATCGACTGAGAGGCGATACGATCACGCCCCTTAACGACATTCGGTCGGAAACCGTATGGTCCACCGACCGAATGATGTCATCCTAAAACCGGATGACAGTGATTTGAAAATAGAATGTCGACCATATGGTCGAGCAACTTTGTTTTTTAGCGATTGATAACAATAATGTCACCGCTAACTTTCTCAAAAAATGATGGGCTTGGTGGCCAGGGTACCCTAGCGGGCACCCTTTTCAAAAATGATGGCATGTCCAGGATAGGACATGCGACGCGAAATCGTCAACGTCCCGGGTGTCACGATCAAGGAACTTGTTACGCTATCGATGAATAAATTCGGTGCATCTGTGTGGCCTTCGCTCTGCAACTAATATTCATTCACATAGCGTGGGTCGACTCATACGCGAATAAGATGATCGTCATCCGCTTTTTAAGATGATTGCTGTATGACTGATTCGTCATTCGAAAACACGATTTTGGTAATTTGGACTGGATGGTCGGACAAATCAGTCGATTTCGGGATGGGGTTTTCGTTCAGTGGAGGGGTTGTCGAACGCCCTCGGAAGACTGATAAATCCGGATTAAGGGCGGACGGGACGGTCGGGTAAATATCCGCCATTGCTCTGTTGCTACTAAGAGCCGATGCTCACGAGCGTTAATTGACGCTGCGTCGCCGCAGCGTTCCTGTGGGGCATGCATTGGCATTGCGTGCCGCACACGGTGCGGCGCGTTTGCGGTGCGGTAGCGTTGCGTTCTCGTGTGCATCCTCCCATTTGATTGTGTGTAACTCAGGACGCACTTGCGTGGACGCGCCGCCCGTGTGCATCGGCTCTAAGATGGTAATCTCAGATTCTACTTCATATTTTGCAACAAAAACCTATCATTGTGTATGCTCACTTGCACTGCACATGCTGATTGTTTTTCATCATCTTCAGTGCAATAGAACTCGAGATTACCATCTTCAAAATCGCGAGGCAAATTGTTAGAAAGAGAGGCAAGATAGGAAAAATAACACGGCGTCCCGTTTCACCTTAAGGGTGCCGTTATAGTTACGCGTGAGAGTGAGAGTGCGCGTGTGCGAAGCCGCAAAAAAGAATATCAACAACAGCAAATCCACGAAAATCCTTTGGACGCGCACTCCCACTCTCACTTTGAAGCGGCACTATGAGCCTCTGCACGAATCTGGCGTACTGCTCACTCCCACAGAAAACTTGAAAACAGTTCGCACAGTAAAAGTCAACCCAAGTAACCACTAAGCACTGGCGTAAGCGGTCTAAAGGTCATACAGCAGATTTTTCGTGTCAATAGGCTCAGTAGGAAATTTTCAAATGCTCTCAGGCATTGTAAATAGTAAGCACTGAAATAAGCCGTATATTAGTATATGACGCTATGCTATAGTGCTTGTAAACCCAGTGTCTATCAGCCGAATAAGAAGCCTGACAGTGCTGTTAAAAGGCTTGGTGTGCATGACGTTTATATCAATCAAAGCTGATTTCAAGCAAAACAAAACTGAACCGAAGCAAGACAATAAAATCGCCTCGGAAATTCCGTACGATCGATTGGGCGGTGGAAGCTTGTCGTCGGACACTTCAAGCATTAAATGGAAACAGAAAATGTATAGCTGCTTCCTCGATTATGATATAAATGCATCGGATGTTTACCTGTGGAGTTTCAATCGTTTTTCCTAAAGACGAACACCAAAACTAATCGATGAGCCCCATTTTGATTCCTCTTGTTACGGAACCTCGTCAACCTCCCAAACTTCCCTAGCTGCATCTCCTGCAGATCTCTCTTCACCCTCTATAAAACCATTTTATACTTTTCAATGCGGCCACATTGTGCCCGATTCCAGATCCGAACATCGGATCATCCGGAACATTCGGATCGCAACATCAATGCTGTCCCAACTTGTTGCCTTTTTTTCCTTAAATACGGTGCTGAGCAAACCGATCTCTTGGTGCATCGGTGGAGCAGATGGGAAACGTGACGACATCCACTTAAGACTAACAACCCCGAGGACATCAGATCGAATCTGGATCAGGCCGTAAAAATCGAAGAAAAGTAGACTTCGATGGAAAACATCCGGAGAAAAAAATAAAGAAAGTAAATGACTTTTTTTTTTCTTTTTTCTTGACCCATTTTTGACTACTCTTTCACCAGAGACTCGGTACGCAGATTGAAGCTGGCCGTATATCCACCGACGAACCGACGTGACAGCTAGAACAAATAAATTCAAATTTGTTGTCCGCGACGCCATGATGAAAAATAGCCGAACACTATCGCCACCTCTATAACGGCTCGCGATGATTTGATAGCTCGACACCGAACCCCCGTGTGTTCATATAGGAAGCGGTTCGCGTCTGCGCTGATTTGACAGAAGCGATCGCTCGCTTCGGTGGTCGACCGTTAAATTTGGGGGGGACACTTTTGAATCACCACTGTCACGTCGGTTCGTCGGTGGTATATCAGCCGAATATTTCGCCAAAATTGGCTTTTAAGCAGATCTATTATAGGATGTAGTTCTAATGAGCTCTATTAACATTGCTCTTCATGTGGATATAGAACCAACTTGGTGTCAATTTTTACGGCTTAGTGGTTACTTGGGTCTTCATGTGGATATAGAACCAACTTGGTGTCAATTTTTACGGCTTAGTGGTTACTTGGGAAATGTGACTTTTACTGTGCGCGCTGTTTTCAAATTTTCTGTAGGAGTGAGCAGGACAGGGCAAATTCGTGCAGAGGCTCATGTCGTCGCCGTAACTCGCGAAAGAGGCATAACTGACAAAACAACAACGGTGCAAAAACACTAAGGGTCGATTTCTTCACCCTGGCTTAAGCGTTAAGCCAGGTTTAACTGTATGGGTAAGCCTGGCTTACCGGTTAAGCCGAGGTGAAGAAATCGGCCCTAAGAGCACCTTTAACGGTGCGCTTCTATACCCCGTTTGTTTGACAGCCCCAGAGAAGAGAAGGGCATCTCAGAACAAACCGAACACACGAAAAGTGATCAATTTTAGGCGTGAAAAATCGACTCGATTTATTTTGTTTCTGCCCATTTCGTTTCCATCGTGTATAAACGTTAAGACAACTGCATGGCTCAAAGTGTATTGATTATTTCAGGCATAATCAAAATTAATGAACAGATGACGTCATATCGATGATAAATTATCAGATAATCAGATAAAAGATTCTTATTCTTCGAAATTGTGCTTCATTGAGAGCATATCAGTTGTTGTTTCGACCACAATTGCAATAATATGGTACACGTACCAAAGATGTTTTTTGCAATTGGCTTCTTTAGCGGAGTTGAGATAATTCCATATTCTGAATCTGCATGCGAAACTGAGCCGAAATCCAAATTTTCATGAATTTTGGTGCCCGGGAACCTATTTAAAAATCAATTTGAAGTTTGTATGGGAGCGATTTGTCGAATCACCCCTCGTCGCATTTTGTACTGGGTGAAGCTGTCAAACGGTTACCTAGCTGTCAAAAGGTGATTTCAAAAAATCTCTTTGAAATTGATTTTAGGTACCAAAATAAAGTTCTAAAAATCTGAAAAAAATCATAGTGGCTCAGAAAAAGGTGCTCTTTCGTATAAAATCAAAAAATCGATACATTTTTCTTAATTTAAAAACCCAATTGCAGGCTGTTATTAAGCACTAGGATAGGATGTGACACCTGCAACTTCTCTGTCTAATTTCACAGCTTGCTGTCTTGTTTTTCCGCGTTGCTAAGATTATTGGTCCCCAAATTGGTCTCTTTTGGGCTGACTAGTTGTCGTATCCTATCCTAGATTAAGCATAATAATGGTGTTTTAGCTATTTTTCCTATTTCTCTTAACGATTTTATACATATTCTTATCACTATTGTATCGCGTACACTCTTTACGGTTTTAAGAGATAAGCAACTTTGACTGTGTCCCCGAAATACATTCTAACAAAACACATTTTTTTTGCGAATCAGTTTTTGAGTTGGTGTACCTGCCTCCGAAATACTTTGCTTTTTCGTGTCAACACGGTTGAAATTTTCCATGTAAAAAGTGTGGCTTCAACCGCTAGGTGTCGCGACCAACAGCATGAAATATTTATCAATTTCTGACTCGGGAGATGACCTTCTCTTCTCTGACAGCCCTCCATCATTGCAACAAACTTTACCGGTCGCTGCTGGATGCGCTCGCAAAATAGTAGCGCTATGGGTGGGTGACCAAATATAGTAGCGGGACAGTTGCGCTGCTAAAAATTCTATGGGAATATGACAGCCCTCCCGATACGAATCAGGGTGACTAATTTGATTGCTACCGGTGTGGAAAAGGGTGGTTAAGGGCGGACGGGACGGTCGGGGAAATATCCGCCATTGCTCTGTTGCTACTAAGATGGTAATCTTAGATTCTACTTCATATTTTGCAACAAAAACCTATCACTGTGTATGCTCACTTGCAGTGCATATGCTGATTGTTTTTCAGCATCTTCAGTGCGATAGAACTCGA
This sequence comes from Aedes albopictus, assembly GCF_035046485.1. Taxonomy (NCBI): domain Eukaryota; kingdom Metazoa; phylum Arthropoda; class Insecta; order Diptera; family Culicidae; genus Aedes; species Aedes albopictus. Next base: position 235,458,964 of record NC_085136.1, on the reverse strand, counting down.
GATTACCATCTTCAAAATCGCGAGGCAAATTGTTAGAAAGAGAGGCAAGATAGGAAATATAACACGGCGTCCCGTTTCACCTTAAGTCAAAATAGTAGCGCTGCGCGGGTTGCTCGAATAGTAGCCGCCGTTAATGTTGCTCTAAGACGATGCCCACCAATGCGTGAGTAAACCAAGGGGAATGACACATCCTTTTCTAACCGGAATATCCGCATTTATCCGTTTCTAACCGTCGTTAACCGCGTCTAACTGCTGCTCACTTAGCAGCTCGCTTAGCAACGGTTAGCGACGGTTAGAAACGGATAAATGCGGATATTCCGGTTAGAAAAGGATATGTCATTCCCCTTGGAGTAAACCCAAATTGGCAACCGCCTTCATAACGCACGTACCCCACCAAGCGTTGCCAAATCGGTTTTAAAATGACAACCTACCTTACCGGTGAACAGTGGATTCATATATTTAGCAACCACACCCAACCGTTGCTATCGCGGTTGATATCACTTTCTTCATGATTTCAATCTGACTAACATACAAAACAAGACAGTTTTCTACAAGTAAAATATAATAAAGTGATTATCTTTGATAATTTTTGAAACAGTTGTTCTTTCATGCATTTAAGATTGCGTTTGTCACAAATGGACACATATTGAAGATAAAGCTTAATGCTAGACGAGGTTTGATGTGCTAGATCTAGCGCAGTTGGACGGCCGTGCGTCCGTTCGCGTTGAGCGCTCAACGTATATATAAGTATACTTAGTTTGCACCGATCATATGGTTGGCGACGAAGTATGTGTCAGTCGAGCTTCAATATCAACATTTTAAAAACAATACGCGCACACTTGGTGTTCGTAGGCCGCGAGAGTGCGGGAGATTGGCATCTAAGAGCCGAAAGAGAGATAAAGTTGTGAAAGACGGACCCGGTTTAGGGTGGTGCTTTGAATCCAGTTTGACTTTCTATTCTGCAGAGTTGTAACTTGTTCTGTAGCTTAGTTGGTTAAAGCGCCGGACCAGCGATAACGGAGTCGTGGGTTCGAATCCCACCAAAACAAGTGGTAATTTTTTCACAAATTTATCTCTCAATTTTCCAATTAAACGTACTTTGCTTAAAAATACTTCAAGTTTTTACGTCCTTCCGAGTTTCTGGGATTTACCCGGGCATTTCTTTTGGGATTTCAGCGGAAATTTCTTTCGGGATTTTCCCGGGAATTCATTGCGGGATTGTCCCGTGAATTTCTTCCCAGATTGCGATGGCAATTCCTACCAGAATTCCCCCGGCATTCCTCCCGGCAATTCTCTCGGGAATTCCTTCTGGGATTTCCCGGAAATTTCTTCCGGGATTGCCATGGGAATACTTTCTGGGACTTCCCCGGCAGTTTCTTCGGAGATATCTTCTGAAATTCATTCAGGGATTTCTCCAGATTTTCTTTCAGAGATTCATCAATTCATCATTCAAGGATTTATCTAGAAGTTCCTTTAAGGAGTTATATCATGAAATCTTCCAGGTGTTTCTTCAGGAATTCCTTCAAAGATCCCTCCTGGAATACCATTGGAGATTCCTCAAAGAATTTCTTCAGGGATTACTCTTGAAATTTCTCCAAGGGTTTCAAAACTTGAACGAAAGACTTGAGGAATTAATTATCCACATTCTAGAACTTTCGTACAATCGAATATGATAACCCAAGTAACCACTAAGCCGTAAAAATTGACACCAAGTTGGTTCTATATCCACATGAAGAGCAATGTTAATAGAGCTCATTAGAACTACATCCTATAATAGATCTGCTTAAAAGCCAATTTTGGCGAAATATTCGGCTGATATACGGCCAGCTTCAATCTGCGTACCGAGTCTCTGGTGAAAGAGTAGTCAAAAATGGGTCAAGAAAAAAGAAAAAAAAAAAGTCATTTACTTTCTTTATTTTTTTCTCCGGATGTTTTCCATCGAAGTCTACTTTTCTTCGATTTTTACGGCCTGATCCAGATTCGATCTGATGTCCTCGGGGTTGTTAGTCTTAAGTGGATGTCGTCACGTTTCCCATCTGCTCCACCGATGCACCAAGAGATCGGTTTGCTCAGCACCGTATTTAAGGAAAAAAAGGCAACAAGTTGGGACAGCATTGATGTTGCGATCCGAATGTTCCGGATGATCCGATGTTCGGATCTGGAATCGGGCACAATGTGGCCGCATTGAAAAGTATAAAATGGTTTTATAGAGGGTGAAGAGAGATCTGCAGGAGATGCAGCTAGGGAAGTTTGGGAGGTTGACGAGGTTCCGTAACAAGAGGAATCAAAATGGGGCTCATCGATTAGTTTTGGTGTTCGTCTTTAGGAAAAACGATTGAAACTCCACAGGTAAACATCCGATGCATTTATATCATAATCGAGGAAGCAGCTATACATTTTCTGTTTCCATTTAATGCTTGAAGTGTCCGACGACAAGCTTCCACCGCCCAATCGATCGTACGGAATTTCCGAGGCGATTTTATTGTCTTGCTTCGGTTCAGTTTTGTTTTGCTTGAAATCAGCTTTGATTGATATAAACGTCATGCACACCAAGCCTTTTAACAGCACTGTCAGGCTTCTTATTCGGCTGATAGACACTGGGTTTACAAGCACTATAGCATAGCGTCATATACTAATATACGGCTTATTTCAGTGCTTACTATTTACAATGCCTGAGAGCATTTGAAAATTTCCTACTGAGCCTATTGACACGAAAAATCTGCTGTATGACCTTTAGACCGCTTACGCCAGTGCTTAGTGGTTACTTGGGTAATTTAAAGTTACTATCAGTAAAAATTAATTTAAGTTGTTTTCAAATAGTTGCAAAAGGGGTCTGTGTCATTTGGCATAAAGTCATTTGGCATAAGGCCGTTTGGCATAAGGTCACTTGGCATAAAGACATTTGGCATAACGGTCATTTGGCATAATGGACACTTGGCATAATAAAGAAGGGTGCAATTCGATTATGCCAAATGTCCATTATGCCAAATGTCTTTATGCCAAGTGACCTTATGCCAAATGACTTTATGCCAAATGTCCCGCTCCCGGGAAAAGTGCCTGCAAAATTCTCATGGGCTTTTTATTAAAAAAGAGTTTATTTCTCAATTACACTTAAAAACAATTCGTAGCATATAACTAACAATAAATAATATTGTTGCTTGGATCATGTTTGTATAATCAAATACAAACTCACTTGACATATTTTTTTATAGTTTTCGTTCTAAATTTGAGTACAGTAGATGTTTTGGTTATCGAATATTATTCGCTAAAACTTCAACGACTGACAGACGTCAAGCCATGTTGGCAGAGGAAGCTCTCAATGAATAACTGAGGAAGTACTTATAGAAAACAAGCTGAAAAGCAGGTTTAGCCAAGTGAGGATGTTAAGACAAGAAAAAGATGAACAATGATTTTTGAAAAAGGCAATTACACCGTCTTCGACCTTGCGGCCTCTACAGACTGAACATTACAAACATTCGACAACGGACAACACATATAACACCCAGTGGCCCAGTGGAGGATTTTCCGTTCGACGAAAAGTTTTCCCCGACTGGAGCGGGAATCGAACCCACACTCCGAGGCTTACGAGACACCTAAACGACTGCCGCCGCTAACCGCTCGGTCACGAAGCCCACAACAACAATGATTTTTCTAATGTTTTCCAATAAATTAAAGGAATCTAGTAAATAGTTAACTACCATTGATAACAATACAAATACAATTATTTAGTTTAATGGGGTCAATTGAACCGATGTTAAAATAATCATGCAATAATATTTGTTGTTATGTAAACAGATTTCGCCTTTGAAAAACCAAAGAATTCATATTTCTTGGTAACATTTTTCTCCAGCATTTACAGATATTAACCCTATCCCGCCCATGACTTCTTATAGTGTTTAAAAATAGTTTTCATTATTTTTCCTCAAAATGGTTGAACAAAATCTTATTTTCTATATGCCAAAATTATCGTTTAAGGCTATTACAACTCAAATATGAGGTGGTGCTCTGGAGCACCACCAGGCATTTGGAGAACTTTATTTCATGATTTTTCTCGTTAAAAACAAGGGGAATGACATATCCTTTTCTAACCGGAATATCCGCATTTATCCGTTTCTAACCGTCGCTAACCGTTGCTAAGCGAGCTGCTAAGTGAGCAGCAGTTAGACGCGGTTAACGACGGTTAGAAACGGATAAATGCGGATATTCCGGTTAGAAAAGGATGTGTCATTCCCCTTGGTTAAAAATGGTCAAAGCACAGGATGCTTCATTTGACAATCCACGAAAATCACTTTCCGAACCAGTTTTATACAAATTCATTACAATTCGAGACGAGTTGTTCTCAGAAACTTCGAACTTTTATGCCACCAGAATTCTAGAATGGGATGCAAACAATTATTACATAGGAAAATTGCTTATTTTTTGCACGGCATGTGCCCAGTGGTGCATATATGCACCATTCATATTGTATTATATAAAGGGTTTAAAAACATATTTCAGTTCTTTTCAACGTATGACTACACAAATAAATAGTAAATCTGTTAGGGAACTATTTTTATTTCAACCCATGAGGATAACTATGCCATTAATTAAGACGTCAAAGTTTGTCATTATTTTTTTGGCGAAAAAATAGCTTTTCGTGAAAACTTTTTTTGACAAAAACATTGAATTTGTATGCGCATACTTAGCGTAATGCCTTTAGATAGAGAACAACATATGAAATCATGATTTACAATTAAAAACATTCAAAAAACTTCATTAGTTTCAGAGATACAAGGGTTGAAAGTTATGGTGCTCTACAGACACCATGGGCGGGAAAGGGTTAATGGCCACATGCATTGTGAACGATTTAGAGCCGATGCACACGAGCGTTAATTGACGCTGCGTGAATTCACGCTGCGTCGCCGCAGCGTTCCTGTGGGGCATGCGTTGACATTGCGTGACGCACACGGTGCGGCGCGGTTGCGGCGCGGCAGCGTTGCGTTCTCGTGTGCATCCTCCCATTTGATTGTGTGTAACTCAGGACGCACTTGCGTGCACGCTGCGTGGACGCGCCGCCCGTGTGCATCGGCTCTTATGGTATGGATCATACGACCTGAGGTCTGACTTGTGATATTTGGCAGTTATTTGAAAAGATTGAAGATAGATCTTATCAACAGCTGCCAAGCAATACTTACCAGACAGACATAAGAGTGTTTGATTCTTATCATAAAATGTGCATATCATTCTGGCGGCCGTTAGTGGATATAAATGTTAGCGAGAAATATAAATTCTGCGAAAACTGCTTACAAATAACAACAAATATTATTGTATTTTTATTGTAACAACGATTCATTTGACGCCATTTAATTAATTGTATTTGTATTGTAAGAACAATGAAAAAACATTAAGATATATTGTTTTCTTTTGAAAATTGCCCTAAAATGTCTCATAAAAACACAATACATTCTATTGTTTTTCGCGAAAAAGTGTATGAAAATTGTCTCAAAATTTTATGGTTAAGATACATAACGACACCTTTTTATTGTAAAAGTGCCATTTTGCATTCGCCGAATGGTATAGAACAATAGGGGTGATGGTGAGTGTACCGTGTAAATTACAATACGTTTAATGGTGAACATTTTTCGAAACAATAAACAATAACAATAAACAATGTAACAATAAAATTTATCGTAATTTTATGATATTTTTTATCAGGGATAGCATCAAGGGTAACTCCCAGATCACAGATAGAGGTAACACGCTCCAGGTTTGCAGATTCTATGCTGTACTGGTGACGAACGGGATTGTTGGCGCGGGTGAAGGATATGACTTTACATTTTGCGTAATTAACACGCATACCATTGTCGCTACACCAGACTTATAAGGCATTGATGTCCTCTTGCAAAGTGTCGCAATCGACCGGCGAACATATTACACGATAGAATTTGAGGTCGTCGACAAACGAAAGTTTGAATGATAAAAGGAGTAAGCACAAATAGTTTATAAATATGGTTAATAACAGTGGACCCAATACGCTGCCTTGAGTAACTCCGGATGTAATGCTAAGTTGACGGGACCTTGCAGAGCCATAGCGATCGACTTTGCCGAAGACACCATCTTTCTAAGTTTTCAGGACTCTGAGCTATGACATTGTTAAAACTGTCATGTTCGCTAGTGCCGCCTAGTGGCAGAATAGAGAAACAAGTGTCCCATTTTATGTAAGTAACTATCTGCCATACTGATCAACTTTGCCATAGACACAAACTTTCTAAGTTATCTGGATTCTGAGCTAAGGGATTTCTAAAATTTGCATATTCACTAGCGCCACCTAGTGGCAGAATTTCGAAACATGTATCTCGTTTTACGTAAGTGTCTTCTGGGTTCTAACGAATATCAGTATGTAGCAAATATCTGCTTCTTTTGAAGTCTTTTGTTTCTGCGGGCCAGCAGCAGCCGTTGAGGATTATTAATTACGAATTCCTTGAAAAAATCTCTTGAAAACTCACCAGCACTCACCTGGGGGGCAGCCCAGCATGCAAAATTCGAGCTTTTGGTCAAAGGTCGATCGGTTGATACCGGGCACCAAAGTCCAAAAGTTCCTCATTACACTAGAGTATTCTCCTATCACAAACTTCTGTAATTCCAAATCTTTCCTAGCCGCTTCTCCAGGCGAAGAACATCTATACATTTGAGGCAACCGCGAGCACTGATCCGGTTTGGAGTAGTGAATAAGCACCGCGCGAGGAGTAGTGGAAGCAACATCCGAAATCACACAACAGTTCGATTCCCGGTTCAACAAAATACTTAATAAAAAAAACCAAGAAACTAAACAATCATTCACATAAATCGTAGACAAATTTGACAGTGCTCGACAAATGCCCGCTGGGGTGTGCTTTTTTTCAGTCGGCAAAACAGGTTTGATGAAATATTTCCGTTTTGTTTTTATTATTCGTTGTATCATAATGTCGATGATAAAGTAATCATAACATGTATAATTCCGCAAAACATTTGTTCGAGAAAAATGGCATTTTTGAATGGTAACGATACTTAACAACCCATTCAGTCTATCATTAAAACATCGATAATGGTAACTGCTATCATTAATATGATTAGTCGTATCATGTATTTATCATCCAGTTTACGATTACACGTATGATTAGAAAATGATACACAGTTAAATTGATGTATGATACCGTTTTATTCGGGTTGTACTTTACTCAAAGTAAATTCGAATTTCGAACATAGCATTTGCTTTGTCGAAACTGGTGTTTACGTTTTGGTTTAGGGGCACGTGAATGAAAATCAATAAATTTAGGAGGAGTAGCTGAGGATGATAGGACGATAATCCGGATTTAGCTAAAAGTAGGGAGAATCCGGAACAATCTGCAGCCGTTTTACTATATTCTTGACTATATTAGTGATTCCTCCTGAGATTTATTTTTCGACTTCCTATGAGTTATTCCACGTAGCATGGGGCAAATATGGCTGAAACATCGATTTTTGTGAATCGATTCGAATCGAATCAGCAGAATCGATTCATCGATTTATCGATTGCTTTGAATCGATGTTTTCAATAGAGTTAATAAACTATAGAGGACGAATGTCGCTGGCGTCGCTGCCGACACATCTCTTGCTGGCGGAGATAGGCCGGGCTATAAGTGTCAAAGCAAAAAAGTATGCAGTTTGACAGATAGATACCCGACATGTTTGCGAACGAGAACAAAGGGAACAGCAGCGACATTCGTCCTCTATAGTTTATTAACTCTATTATGTTTTCACATCGATTCGATATTATAAAATATTACAAAACTATTAAATGATTCGTTTGCTACGTGTGGCTCAAGTTCATGATATGTTTTATTTGTCTAAATAAATTCAATGTCAAATTTGAGATTGCACATTCAACATTCGACGACTCTGATTCGAAAATGGATATAACGTTGAGACAGTGCATTCTGAAAAAAAAAAATTTTTGAAAAGACATAAAAATCCTTAAGTCCTGACATTCCCCAGCAGGTACTGTGACAAGTATTCCCATATAGTACGGAGATAAATTCTCGTAGACTGCTGAGAGAAATTCCCCCAGAATCTTTGAAGAGACTCTCCAGAACTCTGAAAGAAGCTCCTCTACAATTATGAAAGAGATTTCTTCAGATTGCTGAAAATGATTACACCAGTATCCAACATTATCTAGGAAAGAAAGCAAGACTCTTCCGGTGTCTTGGTAGGAATTCTCTGTGAATTCTTTTAAGGATTTTTCCAGAATCCTGAGATAAATTACTCCATATCTATGAGACGAATTTCCTCAGAGTTCCGAGAGGAATAATTCTCCCAGAATCATGTGATAGATTGTCTCAGAATCTCAAGAAAAGCTTTCCCTTGGGATTCTCTCAAAATGTTTCAGAATCCTAAGATGGGTTATCCCAGAATCCTTAGATGAATTCTCCCAGAATTCTGAGAGGAATTCCAAGAGCGGTTCTTCCACATTCTTGAGATAAATTCATCTGGAATGCTGAGAGAGAGATTCTCACAAAAAAAATCGGAATTCAAAGATTATTTCCTCGAGAAACTTAAAAGAAATGATGCAGTATCCTGAAAAGAGTAGCTTAGAACCCTAAAAAGGATTACTCCAGAATCCTGAGAAAGATTCCTTCGACATACTGGGCGAGATTGCCAAAGAAGTTTGAGATATCTCTCACAGAATTCAGGGAGATAGGATTTCCCCTGAATACTGAGAAGAATTCCTCCAGAATCCTTTCAAGTGTTCTCCCAGAATTCTCCTAGAATGCTGAGAATAATTCTGCCAAAATCCCGAAAGGCATTCCCCTAGAATCCTGAGAAAAATCATATGGTCGGAGTTCAGTCAGTAAAGATAAGCTGAGAAATTCGTTAAACCTGAACTTTTCGACGTTATTTTGATGCAGATGTGTCGTTACATAATAGAATAATAGTATTTTTGAAAATAATACCAGAGATTTGAATTTTCAAGTGCTTGCCGGATATTTTCTCGAAATCATTGAAAAACAGATGGTTCGGTCTCACTTAACTCCGACTTGGAAGGGATTAGGAAAACTTCTAGAATGGACTTCCCCAGCATCTTGAAAAGGATTCTCTGGAACTCTGTGAGGTATTCCCACATAAAACAGAATAATAACCGCAGATTCCTGAAAGACATTCCCCCAGAATCTTTGAAAGAACTCCCCTAAACTCCTGAAAGGGATTGTCCCAGAGCTCTGAGAGTAATTCCTCTAGAATACTTTAAATGCTCAAGACAATATTCCCATAGTTTTGTTAGGGATTTTCCCTGATTACTAAAAGGAATTTCTGGGAGCAACTGCTTCGGAATACAGAAAACAGAATTCTACTGGGATTTTCTTAGAATGCTGAGAAGGATTTCTTCCGAACTCTAAGAGGAATCACAAAATCTATGCGAGGGATTCTCCAAAATCCAAATTTTTCTAGAGAATTCTGCCCAGAATCTCATGAGATGAAGAATTAATAATTCTAAAAGACAGTGCCCTAGAATCTTAAAAAAATATTGTCCTAGAATCCCAAGGATTTCTCTAGAATCATGAGACAAATTCCCCAGAATCTTGAAATAAATTTCCCAGAATCCTGACGGGGATTACCCTAGAAAGTCGAACTTTCAGAGAATCTTAGAAGAGTACCCCCAGAATACATTGTGATATTCTCCCAGAATCTCTAAAGGATCTAACGCAGAATCCTGAGAAGGATACCACTAGAATCCTGTGTGGAATTCCCCAGAATCCTAAGAAACATTCGATTCCCCCAGAGGAATTTCGCCACAATTCTGAAAATGCTGAGTATGATTCTCCAAGAAGTCTAAGAGGAGTTCCTAACAATGCTAAGAAAAATTTCCCAAGAGTTCTGAGTGGGATTCTAAGAAAGGGTCTTCCAGAATCCTTAGAGGAATCAACCCAGATCATCCAGTAATTTCTTAGAATCCTGAAAGGGATTTTACCCTTGGTAGGGAACCCTGGTAGGAAATACCCCATAATCCAGAAATTAATTACCGTAAACCGGGGTCAAATTGATCAGCGGGGTGAAATTGATCACTCGGGTACTACATTGTAATTCCATACTAGGAACTCTTAAGCGTCGTAATGATCTTAAACTTTTCATGTCATTTGATTCGTAGATGTCTAGAGATGAGTGTAGACTTTTAATTTTTTAGAAAAAAGTTAGTTTTGCCTTATTTTTTCAAGGAATTTGCAATGTATTTCTCATTCAGCTGAAATCATTGCTGCTAAACAATCAATTGCTAATAGGATTTCTCATGAATTCTCTGTTTTAACATTTTTGTTGAGCCTTGGTTGGGATGTTATGCAGCTAATCAGAACATGAAATAGTAAAAAAAAAAGTTCATTTTATGAAGAAATAGTCATTTATTGTGATAGAAATCACTTATTTCAAATGAAATTGCCTACCTTTAGAAGCTTAAGGGGAAATTTCAAATTTTAATTTTGCATTTAAAGTATTAAATTCACTAGTTGTAAGATTTTAGACGCGTTATTCGGGTTTAAAAGAGCAAAATTAAGCGGTGAAGGAAATTTTCCTTTCCAACCGATGCTTAATTGTATACTGATCAATTTCGCCGTAAAGTGGCATTTCCAATATATTGATATTTGAAGTTATTTAACTAAAGTTTAAATTTGTTGAACAAAATTCTGTCACATGGTTCCATGGAGATCCACTGGGTACTGGTTTTACAGAAATTCTTTTGGCAATATTCGAACAGGCACTGATGTTATCCGCAAAAGTTGTTTTAAAGTGATCAATTTGACCCCGGATTACGGTACTTTGAAATCCAGAGATTCCCAAGAATTTTTAAAAGGTATTCCCATATCATACTGCTGAGGAAAAAACCTCCACATTGTTTAAAGGGACTCTTCCAAAACTGTGAGGATTCCTCTAAAATTTTGGGAGGGATTCCTTCAAAACGCTGAAAACTATCACACCAGCGTCGTGAGAGACGGTATTCTAGAAAAGAGAGAAGGACTCTTTCAATAGGAATTCTGTTAAGGAATCCTCTAGAATCCTGGGAGTGATTACTCCAGTTTTCTGAGATGAATTCTCTCAGAACCTTTTATAGGAATTCTTCCAGAATCTTGAGGGATTTCCTTAGATTCCCGAGATGGATTTTTCTTGGAACCTGTGACGGATTGCCTCAGAATCCTAAGAGAACTTTTCCTCGAGATTCTCCCAGAATGCTTAGGCGACTAACCCCAGAACTCCCTGATGGCGGATTCTTCCAGAACCCTGAGAGGGATTTTCCTAGAATTCTGAGAGCAATTCTCCTGCAGTACAGAAAGACATCCCATTAGAATCCAGAAAGAGATTTTCCCGGAGCCCTGAGAGGAAGCCTCCACATTATTATGAGAAATTTATCTAGAATTCTGAGAGGGATCTAAAAAAAAAATGTTCGGAATCCAGAGATAGACTGACCTAGATTCCTGAGAAGTATGCGCTAGGACCCTGAAAGGGGATCTTTAGACCATAAGAAGGATTCCTTTAGAATCCTGAGAAAGCACAAGAAACCAAAGATATACAAGGTATGCTTCGATTTAGTGCACCTTAGAATATTAGGACCCTCGCTTTTATGTACATTTTTTACTGGTTAAATTCTACAGTGCATTCTAAAGAAAAAGTCATTTTTTTTTTGAATCGAATGAAAAATCGAATGTAAAAAATCGATTCGGTCAATTTCGTGGGGCTTCAACATCGATGCAAAAAAACCAATAATCGCAACAATGATGTTGCGAACACCGATTCAAAACTGCCCAACGCTAAAGGTCATGCACTTTTCATAGAGATGGAACACTTGTGGCCTCGGAGGGTCATCAGAGCCTCCCTAAGGGTGGGAAGTGCACTCCAAGTAACAGCCAATCATAATACGACGTTTATGTAACATGTAGGGGAATTGTGGGTAAAATGAACAGGGGGGGTAAAATGAACAGGGTGGTGTTTTACAGCGATTAGCGTATTTCTGCATGTTTTAACGATTGGATTCTGTGTGATAGCGTAAATCATTATGCTTCTGCAGATTTTGAACTTTAAAATTAAATAAACCACTTAATTATAAAGAAAAAATCAAAAGCCACGTGAAAAATATGCTCTGATGTAAAATTGAACTTATCTGAATTAAGGTCCATTCGTATATTTTTCGCAAAATATGACATATGTAATGTCATATTCCAATAATGTACTCCCAAAAGACAATATTCAGTTGAAAAAAATAGTTAGGTTATGCTTAAAATACAATTTTAGGAACAACTTTAAAACCAGCACGACTTGGGGGTAAAATGAACAGCTGGTTCAAACTTTATCCAATTTTTATAAAATTTTGTGCAATCTCGGTATATTGAGATCTAGAATACATATTATGACACAACTAGAGCAAAAAGTCAAGAAAAAATATTTTACGCTTTTAAAATAAGATTTTTATCCTAAATACCGCTTATTTTAGTACATTTTTTTTACAAATAATGATTTCAGCACATTCCAAATTTTATATCAAAAATTTTAAAAGTGTAGCATATAAAGTATACATTGAATTTGGTGACCTATACTTGAATATATCGAAATTAAACATTTAAGCTAGTTTTTGAAGACATGTTCATTTTACCCCCATCGATTGTTCATTTTACCCACACTATTTTTCATGACTCTGTTTTCTTGCGTTTTTTGTAATCGAAAATAATGTAAGAAAATTTACCTTTTTATCAATATTTTCTTCCAGAACTCTTAGAATATATTACCATCTACAAAGAACATCGTGCGTTCACTGACATCTCATGAAAGTTGCTGCAGCTGGTGAGGGTACTGCATTCGTCACCACATGCTAAGCAAGATTCATGCATCGACTGCTCCAGTATGTCTGCGGTATGGAGATGGACATAAGCTTCGTTTTTTCGCAATTGTCTCTCCGATTTGTTGTCAGGTTTTTGGGGTTTGATCCAAATAGAAGGCCTGATCACCTGACTTAAAGCATCTACCATCTCTCCAAGCCAGTTGCTGAAATCTAACATAGTAGCTGTTCCGATCTGCTTCCGGTGAAACGCCCACTGCATTTTTAGCGTGCTTGGAAGGCTATCTACAAGCTCCTGCAAAACAGCGATATTGTAGAGTCGTTCATCCATTTGACACACTTGAATCGTTGCACACAGATTTTGCACTGCGACGCCAAAGTCAATGATTGTTTCCAATTTATCAGATTTCGGTGGCGGCATCATGCGAATCTTGCGGATCATTGTTTCAACGATGAACTCCGGGTTGCCAAAGAGAGTCTTCAACCGGTTCATGATCACCGGAACGTTGTCAGGATGAAGCAGTAGACTTTTGACGGCATTGAGAGCCTTGTCATACAGACTGCTTTCCAGGCGATCGAGCAGCTCGTCGTTTCTGGCAAGCGGTTTTTTAGAGTTGCTTTAATGTGCCTTTTTCTTTTCTTTTTTTTTTTCTTTTTTTTTATTATTATTAAAAGTTTTTATTTGAACGTTATAACACTTACATTTCTCTTATAATTTAATTATCGTATTACATTGATTACTCTATGTTCAACCAATTTCCAAAACAGTTTTGAAAAAAATTCCTGGAATTCCATCTGGTTTCTCTAATATTCTTTTTAAGCACAAACAAACTACAGTTTGGGTAACTACTTAAAATATATGTATACGTGAACATTGTTAACCACATAGCTGCCTTGTGTCTTTTGTTTTTTGTATCAATTTTCCAACTAAGAATATCTTCTGGGTCGTCTACTTTTATTCGCACACGTTCTTCTAAAGTATTGGCTAGCCAAGTTCTTATACTAAGGGTACGCACACATTGCGTTAGAATGTGTTTATTGCTTTCAACAATTTGACAATATTCACATATATTAGTAGACAGCCTTCCAATATTATACTTCATTAATTTATCTTTTGAAATTATCAAATCGTTGTACAGTAAAAACATTTGAGATTTACAATCACTTGGAATAAACCCATGAGACAAGTTTTCCCAAATGTTTTCCCACATAACGTTCGGAAAAACATTTTCAATTTTTGGACAAATTTTCCTTTCATCCACAAAATACGAATATAGCAGTTTCACCGATTTTAAAACAGGGTTATCCTTTACACGAAGAGCAAGCTCTACCCATTCCTTAGTATTTCTGCCCAAACATTGAACCTTTGGATGGTTCAGCAACACCAAATATTCGCTGTTTGGATCTCCATCTAAGTTTAAAACATTTTTAATAAACAAAGCTTTAGCTTTTGATTCAATATCGATAAGTTTTATGCCACCTTTTTCAAAATCCAAGTACAACTGGTTCCTTTCGACTTTGAAAATTTGTTTTGGTCCCCAAATAAATTTTCCGACAACTTTCAGAAGCTTCGCTATATGTTGGTTGTTCGGAGGGAAAACTTGACAGATGTACCACAATTTTGATAGCACGAATATATTCACTAACCATGTTCTTTGGATCAAATTAAGATTCCTTGATTTATGCAAGTTTAACCGGAATTGAATATCTTTGATAAGCTTATCAAAATTGTGCTTGATAATCCATGACCACTGTCCTGATAAAATAACACCAAGAACTTTTATTTCTGTAACTTCTTTGAACTGTTGTGGCCCACCTTTTGCATTGTTTATCCTAATGAATGCTGATTTTTCCATATTTAGCTTGATACAGGATATTTCAGCGTAGGAGTTAATAATTTGAAGGACCAAATCAAACTCAACGTCATCCCTGAGAAACATCACCAGATCATCCGCGTAGGCCAATACTCGGATAAAATTTCCAGATATTAACACCCCACGAATACCTTGCGTGATTTTCCTGATTAAAGGCTCAATGTATAGTACGAAAAGTACCATGCTGAGCGGACAGCCCTGTCTAACAGAGCTTTCTATCTTTATCTCAGGGGTCAAGTAACCATTGAACATAACACGGGATGTAGCGTTGGCGTACAAATTCTGTATGCAATTGATAAATTTTTCCGGAATGCCAAACTTCTTCAAAATCATCCACAAAAAATTGTGATTTACTTTGTCAAATGCCTTTTCTAAGTCTGTACTTAGAATAAATCCTTTAAAACGTTTAGAGCCCTGCGACTTTGCAATCACAGATCTTAATTGCTTCAAATTTTTAACACAAGATTGTTCTTCAGTACACGCAATCTGCCCTGATCCTAACAGCGGCTCAACAACAGATTGTAAGCGACAGGCTAGGATCTTCGTGAAAATTTTGTAATCCGTATTAAGCATGGATATCGGACGGAACTGATCCAACTGAGTTGCATCTTTAGTTTTTGGAATTAATGTAATGATACCTTCGGAGAATTCCTTCTGAGGCCTCAGCGAACCCTCTAAATAGGCGTTGTACAAATAAAGCAGATCAACTTTTAATTTTTCAAAATTTGTTTCGTAAAATTCATATGTGAGTCCATCAGGCACCGGACTTTTCTTCCTAGCAGCATTTTGAATGACATTTTTTAATTCTTCTTCGGAAATTGGCCTCATCAAGTATTCAGCTTGTTGTTGCTCAAGCGATTTGTCGACAGAACTCAAAAACAACTCTGCATTCTGTACATTCAGAGGATCAGCTTGACGTCGAAATGTCTCTGAATAGTAATCGTGAATAACTTCTCTCAGTTTACTTGTTTCTGTGACAAGCTCATCTCCAATTTTCAATTGAAATGAACTCGATTGTCCAAACTTGTGTAATTGATTCGAAACGTGATACAAACTTAGTTTTTCGTTTTCTAGCATTGAACCACCTGAGAAGCGGGAACCATAATATTCAAGCCTCTGTAATTCAATGTTCATGAGTTTAGATTTAACAATTTGCAATTCGATTTTGGTATCAACTCCTCTAGATCTATCAGCGCTGAGTTCGTTCATTCGTCTGTATAGTGAACTTTTTTCCGCATTTATTCTGTAATTCAGCATTCGGCTTTCCTGTTTATAAACATATTGCAATTTTGGCTTTAAAGCGTTATTCCACCAACTACTACGGTTCACATTATAAATTTGTCGAGTTTTTAAATTTTCTAACTCAACTTTCAACCTTTGAGAGATCTGAGGATCTTTCAAAAGGCTCCCATTTAATTTCCAAAAACCGCGACCACGATAGCAAAGACATTTGGGATCAACCTCAAAGGACATGATTACAGCCATATGGTCCGAAAACGCTACAGGAACAGTTTGTATACTACGCACATTTGCTAAAAAACTTGGAGAGGCATAAAACCTGTCTAGACGGGATGCTGCATCAGCTCTGAAAAAGGTGAATTCAGTGTTGGAGCCTTTCAACTCACTTTCAACATCTTTAAGTTGCAGGTTCTTAGTCAAATCTCCTAGTCCATTACTCATATTGGCAATTGCACTACGGCTATCCCGCTTGTTAAGAATGCAGTTAAAATCTCCCCCAATTATGGTGTGCAAATTATTTCCCTTCACTACATGCGCCGTCATATGATTCCTGAACAACTCATCTCTTTCCCGCTTTTTGTTAGTCCCTGAATGCGCATACACATTAATCAAGTTAATATCATCACAAACGATTGACAGAATTCTCCCACTTGGATCATAAATCACACTTCTAAACCCTTGATTTCTACGTATAAGAACTGCTGTCCCTTTGTCCTGATCACTGATGTTAACAAATGCTCTGTGTGTGTTAATGAAAGAAAAGTCTTCGAACAAGACTTCCTGAAGAAAAACGAAATCTAGATTCTCATTGATTATAAAATCCCTAAGCAATGACTTGTTAACGTCTGTTCTAATACTGTTCAAGTTGATCGTCGCAATTTTCTTCGAATAGGTCATTTTAGTTCGTTTTTACTTACGCTGTGATGTCTTACTTACCGCTCCGAGTTGATCATCGGTGCTCGTGTCAGCCTGATCAATTCGGGGTTGCTTACTACTGCTTCTTGTTCTTCTCTGCTGAGCCTCCAGCAGAGATACGCTTCCAGGGACTCTGATGGTTTCGGGATCCGAATCATTCGAAGATTCGTCTTTGTCGCTACGGTTCTTCTTCCTTCCTCGCTTCTTCGTCTTCTGTTCTACGAAGGGTTGCTGATTTGATGACTGATCCTGCTCATCCGATTGCTGACTATCGACATCAATCGGTACGCCGTGGCCTTGTACCAATGGTGATGGTTCTTCCGATGTGACTGCTGGTGTCTGCTTCTCTGCTCCGACTTCTCTCTGTTCAGTAATACTGCTCTCAGCAAATATACTATATTAACAATATAGGTCACTCTTACGATTTTTTGGCGACACCTTTTTAGTGAATGTGGCGCCACCAAGCGTCAGAAGAGGTACTACTACACACTAAATGCATGCGCTATCCGAATGACGTTTATTCTGTCGAACTGTCATTGCATGGTGGGGATGCCCATTTCTTCTGAAATAATCGATTAAACATTAATCGATTTTTTTCAACTACGCAAATTAGAAGAAATTTAATTCTCTCTTCTTGAACAATTTCTGGCGTATATTATCGTCGCAGCACCAAATCGAAGTCGCGACCCGCGCGACATGCGAAGTTGCAGATGAGAAGTAAATTTGAACCGATAAAGGTTCATAACAGAGACTAAAACACAGACGACCCAAAGCGAACTTTCCGTTAGCGAGTTATGAACGGTATTTTCTTCGGAAATTACGCAAGGATTTCCTTGTGGAATCCCTTTAAGGATTGCACCCTGGATTTTTTTCTCCAAGATTCCTCCAGAAGCTCTTGGGGGATTCCTCCTAGAAATTATTCTGGAATTATTTTAGGAACTCCTTTCGGGATTGCTTAGGGAAAACGGGATTGCTTAGGGAAACGTTCCTCCTCCATCCTCCAACATTGTTTTTATCTGGGATTACATATCTCCAAGAAAAAAAAAACGCAGTCAGTGAAATACTAGATTTGTAGTAATAAGCTGAATTTTTATATAATGAGAAAGTAAATTCTCCGTTGCTGCAATAAAATGGTAACAAAAAAGGAAGCGTTTTATGACTGCTTGTGTGATTTGATGCTGTTTGAGCAAAACTTTGTGCAACTGTGTTGTTGTATTCTCACTTATTGCAACTTCAACAACATAGTTCCCTAAAGTTTTGCTCAAGCAGCATCAAACTAGGCTAAGAATCATAATACCCATGAGTTTGCACCGTTTCAATGCAGAAACGGAGAGTTTAGCATCTCACCACACAACAAACCAACTCATTACTACAAATCATCCTTCTGGGAATCCCGGAAAAAAAATACTTTTGAAGGCATTCCAAATGTATGGAAATCTCGGAAGGAATCACGAAAATAATTCCTGGAGGATTTCTGATACTTCAAAGAGGGAACTTCTAAAGGAATCCTGGAAAGATCCCTCGAAAAATATTTATTAAGCTCATATAAAATCGCGTTGGAGTTTTACAAAGTCACTTCGGAATTTCTCCGGAATTTCAAAAGAAGTTACTTGAAAAATCATAAATCTTCACTCGGTGGAAATTCTAAAAGGACGGAATGAATTCCAGAAGGAACTTTTGGGAGAATACTGGTAGAAATCCTGGTTGTAATTCCCAGAAGGAGGAATTTTTGAAGGAGCTTTTGGATAAATCCTTGAAACAACTCCTGGTCGTTCTTGGAAAATTTTGGAGGAATTCCAGAAGGAACTCCGGGAGGTATTCGTAAAAAAACGCCTGAGGGAATCGTTGAAGGAGCTCCTGCAGGAATCCAAGAAAGACTCCAAGAAACTCATATAAGGAACTTTTTAACGAATCCAAGAAGAAAATACTTGAAGATTCCTATAGAAGTAATTCTTGAAGAAACATCAGAAGAAATCGCTGGAGTAATTTCAGTAGGAACTCATGGGGGTCCCTCGAAGGAACCTCTGGAGAAATTTAAGAAAAAAAACTTTAAATCAATCTCTGAAGGCACACCTGGAGGAATTTCAAAAAGAGCTCCTGAATGAATCTCAGAAAAAAAAACTCTAGAAGGAAACCAAGGAGAATGACATATCCTTTTCTAATCGGAAAATCCGTAGGTATACATATATCCGTTCCTAACCATTGCTAACTGAGTCGCAGGTGCAGTTAGACGCGGTTAACGACGGTTAGCAACGGATAAATGCGGATTTTTCCGTTTAGCAAAGGAAAAGAGAAAACTGAGAAGGAACTTCCGTTAGAAAATCAGGAGGAATTCAGAAAGAACATCTGAAGGAATGCCTGACTAAATTAATGGAGGATTATCACTCTGCAGCAGGCGAATTTGCCAGAATATTTTTACTAACTGAAGTTCACCCAGAAGCCCATGACTGTATATTTAAAAACACTGAGCTTTGCAAGGATTTCGCGACGATCGTGTAAATGTCCAATCTTTGACAGCACAATGTTCACACATCCAACAACAAAGCCGATTAGTCCGGAATAAAACAATCAGTATTCGAATAAACTCACAGTTCACTCCGGAAGAACAACGAAATTAATCGAAAATAAATTAGGCGGGTTCTATTTTCAGGTCCGGTCCCCAAGCCGGTCCCGGAACTCATTTTTTGTAAGCACGGAACGCTCAAACGTTGAAATTATTAAGTTCGTGCATCGGTCCATTGGCTTGTGCACCCTTGGATCCTTGGATTCAATGTCTTGCACTCTGCCACAAGAAATTTGACGTGTACTTGGTTGGTGATCTTCCGGATTTTTTGTAAGCTATCCAATCCGATGTATGTATGTCAGCGTGGACATTAAAAAAGATGATAATTTAAGCCATTATCAAAGGAAAATAGCAACCACCAGGGCAACATATAAGTTAATTTTGAGGGTGAAAATTTTAAATTTCGAAGTGAAATGATTTCGGTGACGTTACAATGAGCGAGCATTCAAATTCTTCTACAGATGTATTCGTAGATGTCATCTAATGAAATATTATTTTGTTTGTTTATATTGTAAATCGATTATTTATTAATCGATTATTTGGGAACAAAAAACTTTGACACCCCTAACATCTTTTTTCGACAAATGTCACCTTGCACGGTAAACAAAAATTTATCAATATACAATTATTGACTTTTTCTGACAACAGGTGGTGCTGTAATCATTCGTAAACGGCGTCTCCATGTCGTTGTATGTGAAAACACGAAGTGACCTATATTGTTAATATAGTATATTTGCTCTCAGTGACAACATTTTCTTCAGTTCCGTTCATGTTCGATCCGGAGGCACATTGCTCCGACTGCACCGGTTCTGATTGCTTCCTGAGTACTGTCATTTGACATTCGAGTTGGCTTTCTTCCATGCGCTTGGCGAAATCCGGACGAAGATCACGGGCCTCAACAATATCGCTGTACAACCTACCTTGCACTGAAGATTGCGCGACGTTCCTTTTCGGGCAGTTTGCCTTAACATGCTCCGTGCTTTTGCAGAGGAAGCATTTATTGACCATTCCGTCATGATAAATCCTGGCTTGGAAGTGTCGAATCCTGATTTGAGGTGGGATCTCTCTCGTAACCTCCATATACAGCCCTCTTACTGTTGAAAACACGGGAAATCCCGTACTTGGGTGGTACTTTTCGCGAACCTGCTGCCTGATGATGCCGTACGGTGATAACGCCTGGTAAATTTCCTTCTCCTCTATCTCCGGGGGGAGATTGAAAACCCTCACATATTTGAACGAGTTGTCTGCTTCCGATACCGTCACACTGGCCACATTACCGTTTGCGTAATTGAACGTTAACACCGGCTGCGTGTTTCGCAGCACCCGCTTCATGAAGCTCTCACTTTTGAACTTTACGAAAATCGCCATTGAATCCTTTTCCTTGTGGATCGAGTAGATCTCCTCCGGATTGAATCGTCGCTCCCGACAGAATTCAAACATTTCCGCATCCGTTGGTTCCGATGAGTCACGACCGAAGGAAAACTTCAGCGTGTTGACTCGTACTTTTGTGTCTGCCATTTCCACCACGTGATTGAAACTTTCCTAACCTCACTTTTATGTCTGCAATTTAGAACACTAGCGCTATGCAATGGACCGTGCCATTGTTCCACCACAATTCGCTTTCAACACTTTGTTGTAGAGCTCTATCGATGCACGTCTATCCTCGTCCACGTTATGAGGTCGAATGAAAGTGTGAAAAGTGTGCTTTCCCCATTCTGAAAAAATAAAGTTGTCAAACTTCAAGTCGTTTGCGGACTAGGGGGTTTCTGGACAAAGTCTACATATATGGTGAAAACTATTACTGCACATCAGAAAATCTCGGGAAAAAATATTATGAATTAAAAGACATTATTTTGCAGGGAAATAGCATTCGGGTTAATTGCCATTTGGGGAAATGGTTTCCGGAGTAATGTGTCATTCGGGGAAATGGCTTTCAAAGAAATGACTTTCGGGGTAATGTGCCATTCGGGGTAACGGTTTATTCGGGGTATTGGCTTTCGGGGTATTGGTTTTCGGGGAAGTGGTATTTGGGGTAATGGTGTTCGGGATAGGATCCCTAGGATATAGTCTAGTCTATATGGTGCACTGCACGAATATATGCTGGCTGCTTACTCTCACGGAAAATTTGGCTTTTGAGCGGTATTGACACCTCTCAAACGTAAAATTTCGTGTGAGAGTAGACAGGCCAGTATAAATTCGTGCAGTAATCCATACTC